>NC_044510.1:14504113-14529113 GCF_902362185.1 Chanos chanos
AGACTAGTACTGCACTGCGGACAAGTCAAGGGCAAGCAATCTTTCAGCCTTAGAAGCAGATGGCATTTTTTCTGCGGGGCGATTCAGAGCCATCGAGTAACTGTTGAGTTGTACCAACCACTGCAAAGCCTCATTCGTGGACCTGGGGCTTGCTATAGGAATGTGGGTCACAGGAGAGGGTCCACAATGTGTGTGTGTATGTGTGAAGGCTTGAGGACAGTTAATAGCTAAAAGGTAGTTTGGTGTAACGGCACTGTATGGACGAGAGAATACTCATCATCCCCGATTTCCTGTGACATACTCTTGGGCCATTGTTAACAAGAACAGAGACTACTCTCTCCAGTACGGTTCATTGTGTTCTGACAGAGCTGTAGGTTTCCTACATAGCCATACTGAGGGTCTTTCAAAAGTCACTTTTCTCCCCTGCTGTCACTACTGTTCAAGTGATTAACGGAAAAGTTCGTATTTCGTGAGAGAACTGCAGCACATTCCGTTCTCCAACACTCCCTAACGTCATCAGAAAACAAACTGGTGATCATAACAACACCAGGGGGATCGGCACCTGTAACACATTCAGAAGACACGCAGAGTTTTCAACACGTGAAACATAAACTGTTGAGGGGGTAGGCTAAACGGATACCCGTTGACGGGTGGCCCTGGTGGTCTTTTACCTCCTTGGTGCGACGTGATCCGTGGAGACGGTTTTAAACCCTCCTCTGAGGGGGAGAAATTTGATGTGAGCCAGCACCAATCTGCGCGTGGGGGAAGGAGGGGGCGGGAAGGTTAGTTTGAAGAGGGCAGGCTTTCCGCGCGAGCAGCGCTTCTCCACTACCCTCGTTCTCTGCGTCCTTACCAAACACTTCCAAATCAACTGACTGGACCTAAAAGATTTGCCTGAAAAAAAAAGTGGAAGGTAACATTAGGGAGAGAGCGACCGCTTCCGTGACGTGCCAAACGGAGAAACTCTGAAGTCAGACGACAACAAGAGAAAAAAAGAGACCCGCATTGATCTCTGGTGAGATATATTTTTCTTGTGACTGGTTTCCCTGTAGCTATATGTCAAATTACGAAACGAACACTGTAAATGTTTCGAACATGCGAAATTCGTTAATGTTTCATTCACTGGCAACAGTGTGTTGTGTGTGTGGAACACGTAATTGTTCGTGGGTTTAACAGGTCTCTTCGCGCTGAGGCAGCTGAGGTAAGTGTTCTGACTCTGGGTCTAGTAGGCTATGACCAGGGGACGCGAGGCTGTCAGCGCCAGGGTTGTCCGTTTTCTGTAAGAAAACGTGTCTTTGACATTCAGAATCTGTGTAAAGGTTGTTTTTTTCCTCCCTGTCAGACGCAGGGACATTCTCGAAAGAGACACTTTATGGACCGGCTCGTAGGACACCCTGTTTTGTAAAATTGACAATGCGACACAAGCCGCACCATCCCACGTTTTCCTAGTTTAAAAAAAGTGAAAAAAATGTTTTCCAGTACTTGTCGTTTTGGCCTCTCATCATTTTGTCATTCAGATGAATCGAATATTTAAAGTAATTATTGTGAAGATTGGCTATTTTACCCACTAGTAACCTTGAAAATAACGAAAACTTATATTATTAGCTGTGAAGCTTTATTTCGCGAAATAACAGCTCAGTATTTAATGAAATATTTATTTAGAAATATTTTAAAAACCGTGTACCACATACTTAGAGGTTATTATGTCAATTATTATTCTTACGTACATCGGCAGTCTTTACTGCCACATCACTCCGGAGCGGGATTCTTTGAGTGAAATGAATGAACATGATGTATTAGACTTAAATGCAACCTCATGTTTGTTTTATTTCGCTGTCAAGTCATCTTAACGTGACGTCCGTTAAAATAACCTCCTGTGAGTTCGTGTAGTGATCCGCGCTACGGAGAGGCAAAGCTCCCTCGCGCAGCTGGAATATACAGGCACATATAGTACCATACACAACTGCTGCTGTTTTTTTCCGTTATTAAAGAAATGAGTGTGTGTGCGCGCGCGTCTCTCTCTCTCTCTCTCTCTCTCTCTCTGTGTGCGTGTGTGTGTGTGTGTGTGTGAATGTGAGTGAGAGAGCGCGCGCCTGGTTGTGTCTGAGAGAAATGAAGAGAACGCGAATTTTTTGTGTGACTACGTGTTTTTGTGTGTGTGTGTGTGTGTGTGTGTGTGTGTGTGTGTGTGTGTGTGCGTGCGTGCGTGTGTGCGTGTGTGAGAGAGAGAGAGAGAGAGCAATGACACAGTGAACAGACCTAACTGAACGTATGCACGCAAAGATTAAATGGGAAATTTCCACACATGTTGTGCCTGTCCACTGTGCGCAGAACCAGTAGACGCTGTATCGACAACATGTGCGGATTGATCCGCTGTTTTCTTCTTTGGTTCAGCGTTTTATGAATCATTTCAGCTGACGGGAAACAACAAATGTGCAGCTGTCAGTTACTGTCTACAGTTCCATGCGTGGAATACCATGGAAAACATGTCTAGCGGTTGCCTGCTTTATCTGTTGCTTCCAGTTTTGCATTTATCTGTTGCTTCCCGTCGCACCATCAGTGAACACAGTCTTGTCAAAGATTCATACGTTAGGGTGTCTGACAGAAGAGCAGTCTCATATTCTGGGAACTGTCACCCATATTCGATTGCCAAAATATTCCAGCAAAACTCATTCATTTCTGAAATCAATGAATGTTGAGTCAGACTCAGGTTCAGAGGCTAGTGTCTATGCCCACTGCAGAGCCCTCGCCTGAGAGACAAGTGGTGTGCTGGAGAGGTTAAAAAAAAAAAAACCCACATGTGAAATGGGGTGGAACAGATTGAAAACCACATTAAAGATTTGAAGCTACAGCAGCCTAAGTTTCTCGGAAGCGTAATGGAAGGAATCGTTGGCAGGTGGAAAACGTGGCAGGGCAAGAGATGGACGCTTCAGGCCGGTGGGTTCAAAGCAGTGCTTTCTCCCGGGAGTACCATTTAGCCCAACCACACACACACACACACACACACACACACCCAAACACCCACACCCACACCAACCCCTAAGTACACGGGAAGAGGCACCAGGAGTGGAGTGCGACGGGTGGAAACGAATCCCGTCTCAGGTTTTAGCACCTTCTGCCATCCCCGGAAAAAAAGATAAAAGAAGTAAAAGACTTTTTTTTTTTTAACGTATTGTTCTCAACTCCTCCTGACCTATAGCTGTCTCTCAACTCAAGTGAGGTGAGGATAGCACCCCACTTACCGCAACAGTCCGAAATCAAATTTAACAAAACATTGAAACAGGCGTCACCATGCGGAGAGGTCCCCTCCCAGTCCCTTCAGCGCGGTCCCACTTTGCTTTCTCAAGTAGTTCCAAAGTGAAATTCGATCCCTTTAAAATGACTAGCACTTCACACAAAACCCTCCACTTTCTTTCTTTTTTTTAGGTGTACCTTTGTGCTCTGATTCTTCAGTTTCTCTCTCTCTCTCTTTTTCTCATTTGAAATGAACTGTGCAAAACAGTCTTGTCAGTTATATTACGACCAGTTGCACCGTGCTGCACCATGGTAGTGCTGTAGCATTCTGTTAGTTCAGCGTCATAACTGTAAGATATTACAGAGTGCTACACTTGGCGTGTATCTACTTTAAATTAGTTCTCATATAATTAGCTGGTTATATTGGAAGGGCCAGGATTGCTTTGTTGCAAAGCTTAGTCTACAGACGGGGGTGGGGGGGGGGGGGGGGGGTATGACAATGTAAATTGTTTTTGTCAGTAGGCAGAATGCATAGGTATTTTGCCCAGAGGATTATCTTGTTCATTTCCTTAGGTGTGAATTTTCTGGAATGTTCTCAGAAACCCCATCTGCTGAGATTTCTAAGACTGAGCCAAACAATACCTCATAACCAAGCTCCTGTAATTGGTACCCAGGTACATCAATTGTCCTGCGGTACTCTGGTGTCAAAACTCATTTTGTGGAGTTTTGGTGTGTGTGTGTGTGTGTGTGTGCGCATGCACGCTTGTGTGTTTGTCTTTGTGTGTGTGTGTGCGTGTATGTGTGTGTGTGTGTGTGTGAGAGAGAGAGAGAGTTAGAGAGAGAGAGATTTTTATTGCATCTCACCGTTTAATTGGCTATTCAGTGGGATTGATTGGATCTAGAGTCAGGAGGACTCACTGATGCACTGTCTTTGCAGGCTAAGGACAGGACACCTCTGAATTAGACGGTTAGCGGTCACTGGAATAAGACTCGGCCGCCCTCGATACACAGAAAGTCTCTCTCAGTCCAATAATCTGTCTGTTCTAGATCCGTAGAGCAAGGCATTGGCCGTTAACAGGGTTGGTTTGAGCTCTCACAGATCATGCCTCATGCTGTAATTTCAGTCTCATTTTCAGGGTCACTTCACTCATTAAATGAGATTACATGAGATTTCTAAGACATAAATAAAGAACAGTTATCATTTGGAAAGAGTAAACTCATAACGCTCTGAACCGTTTGAAACATCCGACTTGCGTGTTTGACAGAATGCTGTATTTGCAATCAGTTTGCGATTTTTTATTATTTTTTAAAAATGTTTTCTTTTAGCCAATCAAACTGATGCCCTGAACAGCTGCTCGATTCTGGAATGTTCTGGGATGGTGAAAAGCTAGTATAACATTCTCTCTCTTGTCAGCCTAGTCCTTTCTGGTGTATTCTCTCTGGTACACTGCATACACTCTACAGGCATTATAAAGCAATGACTGCCTCACTATGACGACTTCCTGAAAGACTTGTTCTCAATGGCACAATGCTTGGGGACACATACAGCCTACAGCCTCTTTCACAGTTGGAGTATATATATATATATATATATATATATATATATATATATATATATATATATGTATATATATGTGTGTGTGTGTGTGTGTGTATGTGTGTGTATATGTGTGTATGTGAATAAAGACGGGAGGAGAAAATCTAGAACAGATTACACGTCCAGCTGTGAAGACTGGAAGGGTAACTGAGACTTTATTTTTGGGGGGGGGTTTTGGTGGAGACGTATCGGTTGTCTAAAAGACTCTGGTGCAGTGTCTGTATTCCCCTATGACTCAGCAGTCCTGACTCCAGCAAAATGCCATGTATGTGCGTGTGTGATCGTGGCAGGATTTGCATTCCGAGGCCCTTCGTGAAACGCTCTGAATAAACCATGCGACGGAGTGCCAGGGTTTGCAAAAACAGAAAACCATGTTTATTTATTGGGCCCGTCCGTCTGTCTCAGGTGAGAAAAACCCGGCTGGCCTGCTCCCTGTTTGAAGATGCAAATGCAATCAAAAAATAAATAAATAAATAAATCAATAACAACAACAACAAAAAAAGCTCCAAACTGCCCTTGAATCATTTCATCGTAAAAACATAAAACAAAAAAACAAAAAAAAACAACAATTGAAAGATAAAAATCTGTGTAACTTCAGCACAAAGGCCTGTTATTGTAAGATGTTTTCCACACTTGATGTGACAAATGTGTCTTCATTATTCCAGATTTTCACACCCATCAAACGCTAACATTTTCCCCCCGCTTTCATCTTTCGGAGAACAGACAAACTCATAACCGCAGTCATTAGTACTGAATAGAAATAGCTGTCACCAGGGTGCTTTGATAGCGTTCCTCTAGCAGGAGATGTCATCGCGGGTCCGAAACCGCGGCTGTCCGCGGACCTTAAGCGCGGACGACGATGACTATGACGGTTGACGGTTGACGGTTGACAGGGGGTGGGGGGGGGGGGGCAATGACGGTTGCGCCGTTCGACGTGAGGTAAACCGACCGAGCGTGTTTACCGTCATGGGGGTGGCCACCTCTGCAGAGAGGGCTTGTCCTCGGTTTGTCACTCAGGACAATAAGCGGTAAAAAGGCAAAGATGTGGAGAGAGATATGGGGTTATGGAAGGGTTGAGGAGAGAAACTGGCCTCGGGCAAGTATGACTCTCACTGTACTCAGTGGTCCTGTGACTGGACCCCAGTGCCTGGGGCGTCGCTGTGGTCTGTCCCACAACACTGCGTGTTGTTCTGACCCACATGCCTCTTGCTTGGTGGTACATAAAAAAAAGAAAAAAAGAAAAAAAAAAGAACAAGGTAATGACGATCAGCATGGTGCTGGGGTTTTGGGGGGTGTTTTTGTTTTTTTGTTTTTTTTGTTTTGTTTTTGTTTTCATCTGCATCTCCACCTGCCCCCTTTCCCTCTGGAACGGCAATATGGTGGGGCCGCATTTGTCACGGAAACCCGTTTTGGCAGGGAGCTAATGTTCGGTGCTGGCGTGTGGCTCGGAGCCGTTCTGCGATTGTTTAAACCGAAAACAGCGTGATGCGCGCACGCTGCGCAGCTCATCAGCTTTTGGGAGGGGGGGGGGGGGTGGTGTTGTCGACTTGTTTTTCACGAGCTGAGATCAAGCTTCGTGCATAATTTGTCTCGTCAAATGTGTTTGGTTATAAACTCGAGGTTTTTTTGTTGGGTTTTTTTTTTTGCTGCACTCTTATCTCAACCCTTTGGGGTGCACTTTCAGCCTGTCTATGAACTAACCTCCTAATGGAGTATACAAATGCACCTCCTAAGAGATAATCACACACGTGTTCCTTCTGGCCGAGCCTCCGTCTGTTTTCCTCGCCATGACAGGCAGGCTCAGAAACGCGAGAACTTCCGCCACGAAGAACTTCCAATCGCGCTTCCAAACTTCTACACCGGAGAGGACCTGGGCATTAATTTGAGGTCAGGCAAATCGAGGTCCGAGCGTCACGGCTTTTCCAGCTTAACTTTATCTTTCTCGTGGACTCATCTCAGGCCGCCGGCTCTCAGGCATTCGATGTCCTGGATTCATAGTTAAAAAAAAAAAAAAAAAACCCTCCCACCTCACCCTCCTCCACCCTTTGCCACAGCTTAGCACAGGCAGATAAGACAGGCTCCTGGCATATCTCAACTTCTTTGGCTGGCATACCCTTTGGTTCGCAACCCCCCCCACCCACCCCCCCCTAATGTTGAGTCCTCTACCCTCACTTCCCACCAACGAGCTCTGGAGCAGAGACAACTTTTTTTTTTTTTTTCCTTTTGGATGAGCCCCATTCGTTTCGTATTAATCATCTGCCCACTAATAATTTCAATTAGAGCTGGTGGAGGCAGGAGGGGGGCCAGACTGCGGCGATAATGGTAATATGATTTCCGTCAGCGTTACCTCAGAGATGAAAAATAGCACTGCTAATTACATCAGCTAGTGTTCATCGTTTTAGGGGGTGGTGTGTGTGCGTCCGCGCGCGTGTGTGCGTGTATATGTGTGTGTGTGTGTGTGTGTGGTGATGGGGGGGGGGGCAGTTGGCTGTCATTGAAAAGCCCCAACAGGTTATCGAATTGTAAACCACTGGAATTGATGTTGTTGTCACATCTCTGTTTGGCTTAGTGGGTAAACGCTGACGGGAGCTTTGAGGAGAGAAAGGTGTGTAGAGGCAGGGAGGGCAGTCAGGGCAGGAGCCAGCCGTCATGCCTCACACATCTCTCCAGCTGTGGTAATGGGCAGTGATGGAGCACCATGTCTGACTGATGGTGTTGACAGTCCCTGGGGTGCCCCCCTGCCCTCCACCTCTACCCTCTGGGGTTGGAACATCTTTGGTTGTGTCCCGTTGGCCAGTTCAGTGATGAGACTATGTGACTTTTTTTTTTTTTTCCTTAACCTGAGTCATTTAAAATGTCTATTTTTACAGCACTTGTACTTCAGTTAAAAGTGTTTTTAATCTGACTCCAGTTCATGGTCCCCCCCCAAAAAAAGGATCATGGTTTCCTTAAGTGCAGTGTATTCAGACGTATGATATATATATATATAAAAAAAAAAAGTTGAAATTCATATTCAGAAGTTGAAGTCAGACCCTTTTTGGGTGACAGGCATCAATGAGTCATCACATAAGAGAGAGAGAGAGAGAGAGAGAGAGAGGAGGCCACTGGACGTTTTACCATCTCTCTATCGTCTGTGTTATGGCGGATTAAGCCTGCTGCAGCGGAGCAGGTAGACTCAGTTACAAAAAAAAAAAAAAAAACCCGCCAAGCTCCTGCCTGAAGCCTGGATTACTGTTGCTCCGCCCACCTTTCCCTTCCCATGAACTCTCAAGTTTCGCATCTTTGGTTTTTTTTGTTTGTTTGTTTGTTTGTTTTTTAATGTTCGTCTTTAAAAAAAACAAAAAACAGAAGAGTTAGCAACAGCAGCGGCAGCAGGATCGCGTTGCTAGATCTGGATCACACGTAATACAGATGAAAGGCCAGAGCGTAATTTGGGGGTGAACGTGTAATTTTTCTTCTTTATGTGAATTTGCAAGATGTGGTCTCGTGAGGGAACATGTCATAACAACCGAATCCTTCAACAAACAAAAAAAGAAAGAAACAAAGACAGAAAGAAAGAAAGAAACAAAGAAAAAAAAAAAAAAAAAAAACCTAAGCAAAAGTTTGCCTGGGGCCTGGCGTTGGCAGGCGAGCGTGCAGTGTATCAGAGTCCTGGTGCGGAGCGACGTGAGACGTAACAGGGAGTGACAGATGGAAAGTCCTGTAACGCGTAACAGTACCTCCGGCACCCACGCGATGGGAAAGGGCACGGACGGTTTATCTCTGATCTCTTTACGATTTTGGAAAAAAAAAAAAACAACGAACCTTATTCAGCAATAGTAGGGCCATAGAGCATCATCGCTGGGAGGAAGGAATCTTATGAAGGAGGAGGAGGGGAGTAGCAATAGGAGACACCCCCACCTCCTCCCCGTCACCACCCTCCTTTACCGACTCAGGGCACATTAGTCATAGCAGGAGGTCAGAGGCTTTAAAACTAACTGTCCCCCAGGACCAAGTCAAGGTTCCCAGGTGCCCTGCTCGGCATTCAAACCAGCGACCCCCTGGTTCCCGGTGTGGGGCCCCTAATGGTTTTAAGCACCATTACTGGCCGCCCTGTTAAGCCACCTGCTTTGTTATTGGGCAGATAAATGGGGACTATGTCACAGGCATGTGGTCTGTGTTGTGTGGGCAGTGATAGCAGATAGAGATCTTCATAATGGGGGTAACAAGTGGTCAGAGATAAATACTGATCATGCAATTTCATCTCGGTCATTAGCATCAAATGCTCTTTTTTTTTTGGTCAGTGTATGTACCATATAATTTATTAATCTGGGATGTTAAACATAACAGTGATCAATATCCGCATGTTTTAATGCGCGTGTGAAATGAGTGAAAAATGAATAAATAGTCAGATATTATTGTGTGGTTATAATACCTGACAGTAACATTAAGAATCTTGTTTAAAAATTAAAGCCCTATCTTTAAAGCCAATTTTTTTTTTAAAGCGTTAAAAAAATCATGAAAATGCAGTTTATTTCACTTGATTTATCTGTATTTTACCTTCCATAGTGAAAGCATTACTGGCCAGTGGTCCGTCTTTGTCTGTCTAACTGAGGCACATGGTGTGAGGTGCCAACGTTAAGTGGCGAATGCAAAATTTGAATCGGGGCCAGTGTCTCAAACTACCACAAAACTTTATATGTATATTACAGATAAGGTAATATTTTCTATGTTTTCCTGTAGTCTACATTCCTATATACTCCTGTTCCTATGTTCTGTATGTAGTTTCTAGTTTCCAGCCGAAGCTTCATCATCAAACACAGACGAGGTATAGTTTTTTTTTTTTCAGTGCACTCCTGCTGTGAACACAAAGTCACCCATTGTATTGTCTAATGTTCTGTAGAGCGTTCATGGCCCTTTTACACTTTATTACCCCCCCACCCCCCCCACACACACACTGTTTGTGTTTCATGATAAACAGTATCTTGGTTTCCGCCAATGCATGTCATAATGATGGAGAGATGTGCATCACTCCAGACCTCCCTCCCTCGCTCCCTCCCTCCCTCCCTCCCTCCTTCCCCATCTCTTCCTCTCTCTCCCTCCGCTCATTTTTCTCTCCGTTCATACGTCGTCCATCCATCCTTTCTTTTCTCTACAGTCGTGTTTCTGCTTGAATGTGTGAGAAAAGCATTTCTGGCACTTGAGATGCCCTCTGATCCCCCTGTCTCTCTGCCCCCATGGCATCTGCGGGGTGCTTTGACGGCTGTGCTGACCTAGGATGGCCAGGGGTCAACGTGAACAGAGGTCACTGGGTCACATGTATAGTCCGAGGAATGAAAAATTTTTTTTCTGCAAATTTTTGAAGGTTTGCTCCAAAGCCCTGTGAAGACCTTTTGCTCTTGTGTGTGTGTGTGTGTGTGTGTATTTCTTTTCATTCCTTTTTCTTCAATGGGATTGCTTTATGGCAGAATCTTTCTCCCGGTGCTTTGGTGCATGAGTCTACTGGACTATTTTTGCCACCAGTGATACAACGATTTGGTGTGTGTGTGTGTGTGTGTGTGTGTGTGTGTGTGTGTGTGGATGTGCGCGTGTGTGTGTGTGTGTGGATGTGCGTGTGTGAAAGACCTTGACATTCAATTACTGAAGCTGTTCAGTCAGAAAAAATGCAAGCAAACAATAGCAGCGAGACTTATAATAGAGATGACAGTAGCAATGAGGCCTTGAGATGTTTTCTTAGCTTTAATTTGTGTGGGAAACATCTTTTATTTAAATGAGGTCTGAGATGAACCAACCACCAGGGGCTGTGAGGAAAAATAATCAGAAACACCAATCAGAGATGGACTGAAAATCAGAACTGTCAAGATGTAGTAAATCAAAACCTCCTCAAACTGACCAATCAAAACTGTCACGGATGTCAAAGTTAGATCAGAGAGGAAACGAGATTTATTCACTCATATTGTAAAAAAAACAAGTTTAGCTTTGGCCAGAATCAATCCATAGGCCTGTAAACAAAGGTCTTCTGAATTGAATTTTTAACTAAACCACATGACATTAACCCTGCATCTAGTAGGTCCAATTTTGCCTGGGATGCTTAAGCATATCTAGTTATTTCAGTTAGTTAGAAGGGCGCTAAGTGGTGGAGGTTTGGTCTTTTTTTTTGGTCTCAAATGAAGAAATTTCCCAAGAGAGGAGACCAAGAGTAAAGCCCGTGTGGTTACAGGCCTGCTCACCTCTGTTCACGGTAATGTCAAAAACAGCAGAACCTTTATGGTAATACCGCACCACCATTAATCACCGGCATTAATGACTTTCATGCACTTGTGAAATTTCAATCTCACCCTGATATAATGAGTCATTTCAGAATCACTTTACCACACACACACACACACACTCTCTCTCACACACACTCTCTCTCACACACACACACACACACACACACAGGCTCTGCGTCAGCCTCCCGATCCTCACCCACATGATGTATGAAACAGGGATTTTTTATTAAGTTTTGATGCGTACTTAATGATGCTGCTGCAGAGGTGATTATCAGCAGATTATCAGAGGAATGAACAGAGTACTGGCTCCATTACAGGTAAGATACCATTACAGGTAAGGTACGATGACTTCATTTGGACTTTTTCGCAGCGTCATCATTTTGCCGTTGACGTATGGCGTGGGGCCTGTTGCGTCGTGACCTCTCCATGCGTGTTTGTTACGTGCTTATAAAGGTTTGCGAAGCCTACCCAACGATACAGTTGTTTGACAGTCAAAAGCTGTGATTTGACGTGACTCCAGTTTGGTTTCACACATCTGTGAATTGAATCTAGTTTGCTTTCTTAAATCTCTAATTTGAAGTGACTCTAGTTTACTTTATAACATCTGTAATTCGAAGTGACTCTAGTTTGAATATCTCGCATGAGTAATTTGTGGTGACGCTAACTTGTGTTCTTGCATCTCTAATTTGAAGTGACTCTAATTTGATGCCTCACATCAGTAATTTGAAGTGACTCCAGTTTGTGTTCTCGCATCTGTAACTTGAAGTGACTCACGTTTGAATATCTCGCATCAGTAATTTGAGCTCACTGTAGTTTGCTTTCTCACATGTGTAATTTGGGTTGACCCCACCGTGCCTTGTCACATCTCTAATTTGAAGTGACTCTAGTTTGCTTTCTCACATGAATAGCCAATGTTTTGTGAGAAGAACCTTAATGATAGCTAGACAGCCTCTCACCCTCCCCCAGAACTCCTTTAATGGGCCTACGCGACATCCATATTTCACTGAAAAGTGACAAAATCCACTCTCACAACAACAACGCCAACGACAACAAAAACTCAATTCACGGATTAAGCAGAGTTATTACCCAGGACCGTGGCAGAGAAAGAACATATTGTAAACAGCATTAAAATTAGCTAGCGGACGCAAGCCAAGCGATGCTTGTTTGTTGGGTTTGGGGATGGCGGTAAAGGCAAAAAAAAAAAAAAAGAAAAGTAGAACTCCCACAAAAAAAAGGGACTTGTAATGAGATTTACCCCTCCCCTCCTTTGGTTCTTGGAGGTAAACAGAGCTATCTTCCATTTCTCTCGCTCTCTCTCTCTCTCTCCGTGTTCTCTCTCCAGGCACTCTTTTATTTCCATCTGGAATCTGTGGTCTCCTCTCTCGGTAGACACCTCGGAATGTTGGCAAACGTCGAGAAAAGAAAGACGGCAAAGGCAGCTTTGGAAGCGTCTGGAGTGAACGCAAATGCAGGCGACTGCATTTTCTTTTTAACTCCAAAACCCCGGGCCGCCTCAAACTGAAACATGCTGAATTTTTTTTTCTTTTTTTTTTAGTTTGATTGTATCATGTTTGGTGGTGGTGGGGGGGGGGGGGGGGGGGGGGGCGAGGGGCGCTAAGATGCTCTGCAATGTTTTTTTTTTTTTATTATTATTTTTTCATATGCAAAGCATGCTGCGGAGGCTGTTTATTTCATGGAGGATATGCTGTATTTTTCATCAAGGCTGAAAATAGGAATATGTTTGCTATAATTGCTAGGCTTTAAACCACTTACATAGCTAAGCGACTCACGACGCCTGCAGCCTGCAAAAGCTTCTGAGGATATCCCCTGATCGCCAAAAACACCATGTCATATATATATATACACATACACATACACACACACACACACACACACACACACACACACACACATATATATATACACACACACCTCAAAAGCAACACGGTCCCTAACACCAACTAGACAAGACTTTTGCATTAGGCAGGTATGCTTGGTCAATTGTTGTGTCAGTGTGTTGCTAACGGTATGCCTGTGAACCCAGGTGGGGATGGGTGGGCTGGGGCGGGGCTGGGGCGGGGAGCAGGGGGATAAAATGCAGTAGAGCCTTAACATGGCTGTGTGCGTTCACCGCTGAGCCCAGGTGTCGAGGTGTAGCGTAGCGTAGCGTTCTATCATCAGCGTGAGGTCCTAACGTACTTGGACAGGTTTAGCCCATTGGGGGTGCGCGACGCCACTGTGCTAGCATCTGGCCCATTCCACTGGCAAAAGCTTTGATTTGTGTGTTTTTTTTTTTTTGTTTTTTTTTTTAAAGCCCCACTGTTGTTATCATTTTACCGTGGCGAACCACAGACGGTGCCCTGCGGTTCTTTCACCGATGCTAATTGCGCAGTCACACCCATTTGCATAATTGATTTTAAAAGCCAGCGTATTGCTACCCGTCGCCGCGCTCTGGCCGTGAAACTTGATACAAAAACGCTCTCTCTCTCTCTCTGTCTCTCTGCATTGCAGTCCGGCTGTAAGGGTGTTTACTGACATCCGATGCAATCCATTGCAACCGCAGACATCTCAAGAGGCCGATATGTTTGGTCTTTGTGTGATTGGTTGTAGAACGTAATGTCTATTACATGTTATCCTAGTTGTGTAATCTTGTACTGCAGTGTGTGGTTCCTTACCGCGGCTGTAGTTCAGTTCTCCGAGCGCCTTATTGGTTTCAGCATCGAAATGACTAATTACTCCCTTGTTTTTATAAATTAGAACTATCTCTATTAAGATCTCTCTCCGCCCAAACCCATTTTTATAAACACATATTAAGCAGTCAAGTGTCTGAGTAAACTGTGCCTGGCTTTTCATATTTCAAAATCCTAATGTGCTGTGCTGTGCTGTGTTGTGTTGTTTTTGTGTGTGTGTGTGTGTGTGTGTGTGTGTGCGCGTGTGCGTGTGTGTGTGTGTGTTAGTGTGTGCGTGTGTGTGTCGGACACTTCACGTATTTCGATTAATAGACGCCCTCTGCATGTTTGCAGCCGGAAATATTTCAATCAGCGTCAGTTCCGCCAAGCTCTTTCTGGAGTAATCAAAAGAAATGAAGTAATAAGAGGTTGGACTTCGCGGCCCCACAATCAGCCGGCAAAGCTTCCCCCGACGCACACCCCTTCCTTTCATTTCTTCCCTTTCATATTCCAAAGTCCTGTTTAGATTTCCATCGCCTTCTCGAGTGGGATCAGACCCGGTGAGTTTTATGATGTTGCTATGATACCTCCGACCCCCCCCCCCACCCTTGCTGACTGATGCGCGGCCTGAGTGTTTGATGTGTTCCTGTCAGACAGACAGTGCCTATGGATTCAGATGGATTCATCTGGTTCCTCCCTCCACACTCTCCCAGCCTCCAGCGTTCCTTTCTGTTTGTGCCAGAGGAGGAACGGGCGACGCTTTTGAAGTGTCAGAGAATAAAGCAGGGCTAGTCACATAACCTTGGCTCTGTCCAAATATGCTAATGGCCCCGTTTTTGTTTTTTTTTTTTTGTTTTTTTTTTTTGTTTTTTTTTAAAAAAGCCAAGGTTGCGTGGACCGAGACGCCGGGGTAGCAGACTTATTAAATTTAGCGAGATGTCCGACCTCTGTGGAAGGCCCCTGTCTTCCTCGTGGTCTGCTGCGTCGTTGTCTCTTTGACGTGTCTGCTGGAGAAATTACAGTAAAGGGCATTGCAGAGGGAACTGGGTGGGGGTGGGGGTGGGCGGGGGGGGGTGTGTGTGCGGTTTATTGCGGACTTTAACTCCGCGAGGGTGACTGGCAGTGGGTAGACTGGGAAAGGACAGTCGAGCGACACTGGATGTCAGGCTGGAGAAATCTGTAGAGTGGGGATGATGTCAGAGACGTGATGCCAGCTGTAGTCGAGGCATTCGGGGGGGGGCGGGGGGTGGTGGATCGTTCTGCCTGAGAGTACGCACTGCTGTATCACAGTATGTCAGACTGTGTCACACAGAGACACACTACGAGCCCACCATAGTGCGTGAAGGATGTAATGCCATCTGAGAGTGCACAATGATGTCTAACAGTGTATTACACAGAATAACAGTGTCTGGCAGTGTACCCTATGGTCTAACGGTATAATATAGGGTCTAATTCTGTCTGGAGTATATCCTGTCGTCTGTCGGTGTAATACATGGCCTAACAGTGTCTAGAGTTTATTCTATTGTCTGTTGGTGTAATGTATGGTAAATTGCTGTCTGGACTATATCCTGTCTGTCTAATATATGGTCTAATAGTGTCTGGGAGTATCCTCTACTGTCTAATGGCATAATATAGGGTATAATAGGGTATTAGAGAGCACTGTATGGTCTAAAGGCATATTATATCACATTATAGTGTCTTGGGCTATAGTGTATGGTCAAATGGTGTAATGTGTAGTCTAATAGTGTCTGAGAGTACACTCTGTTGTCAAATTGTGTGATATATGGTCTAATAATGTCTTGGAGTGTACTTTACGGTCTAACGGTGGATTATATAACATAATGTCTGGGGGTATAGTCTATTGTCAAATGGTGTAACATAATGGAGTACACTCTTTTGTCTAATGGTTTGTTGTATGGTGGAACACCATATGGAAGTGTACTGCATTAGCTAATGATAACTTATCTGGTGTTATACTGTCTAGTAGTGTATTATGCTGTTCGTGGATGTAGTTAACTGTACTGAATGGTGTGTGTCGTTATCTGAGACTGAATAAATTCCAGCGGAGGCAGAACCAGAGGTGAGATAAGCACAATGCTTCTTTAATGAGCGTTTGAACTGAATCTAAGGTAACGTAAGTGCAGTGTTCTGATTATTACCGTTCTTCTCTGTATTCACCACATGGAACACGTCAGAGATTTGACAGCTACAGGGGCGTACCCATGGAATACTAAACGCCTGTGATACGGCGATGAGCCGCGGGTCTGTGTCCCTACCACGCAATCCGAGGACGCTTCATCTATCCGTACCCAGAGGAGGATAAAAAAAAAGAAAAAAAAAAAAAAACCGTGACCTTTAAGGAGATGATATGGCTCTGCCTGATCGGATGCTTGAGCGACGCGTTTCCGAGGCCTTCGTTGTCGCGGCGACGGTGGGATAACATTAAAACATTAAAAGGGCCGTTATATTAGCACTCAAATCATTTTCCTCTCCCAGCTACTTCCTCGGTTATCTGACCGTTTTCCGCGGGTGCGACTTTGCACGCTCTCTCAGATAGCGGCTATCGAAGGCCATTATTACGCAGCTTACGCAGGAAGCTAATATGAATCATCTATATGGTCCTTTTACCTATGGCTCGGCGTAACTGTGCCGTTAGTCTCTTAGTCTCCCTGAGGAGTCTCTGCCCAGGACTCGGGCTTTTTCATATAGCCAAGTTTATTAGGGCCAGGTAAGGTTGTTCAGTAGAACAGATGTGACACAACGACTTCTGTGACTCCCGACGCAACACAAGAACGTTGTGACGTTAAACGTTACCGTTTTCGTCTCATTTCCTGGACGGTTACTGCAGACAGGGGATGTTATTTTGGGGCAATGGAGTGGTGCTGTGTTTTAATTAATTTATTTGTTTATTTATTTATTTTTAATGGTAGCATAAGATCTCTAATGGCTAACGAAGCAGAATTAGTCATAATGTAAGCCCATTAATACACAAAAACATGAGAGAGCGATTGTGTGAAAAGTCGTTTGGTGCTCAGCTGGAGTTGGAGGTGTTACAGCTTCTCCGAGGGGTTTCGAGAGAGTCATCTCTCTCTCTCACACATACACACACGCATACATACACACATGCATGCATATACACACACACACACACGCATACACATTTATGTATGCAAACATATGTAGGTTATAAATATCTGACAAGTGGCAACCTCCTGGGGACATGCACTGGTCTCCCATTGGGAAAACAGTTTTGTTATTGTTTTTTTATTATAAAAGATATTGTTATTTTTGTAAGTAGTGCCGTCTTTAGCTCTGGATAGGATTAGAGTAAAACAGAAGTCACTGGGACCTATGCGTGTGTGTGTGTGTGTGTGTGTGTGTGTGTGTGTGTGTGTCTTAATTTGTAATGGGGTCCACACATGTATGTGGCCTGCACATGCTTGAGGATGCATGAATGCATAAACATGTGTGTTTTCACACTAAAGCTCCAAAGCCGTAACACCTTCCATTCCCTTAATCATGATCAGCTTCTACTCTGTGTTTCCCAGGCGTCTTGGAAATTGAGAGCATTGAATCCCTTGAGGTAGGGCTCGATTCTGATCCTCCATCCGAGAAAAACCGGGAAACCTCATCACATCACAATCCGGCAACGGAGGGAGGGGGGGTGGGGGGGGGGCGCAGCTGGACCCTGGGTTTAGTTACTCACACTTCACTGAGCAGAACCGGGATAGAGGCAGAGAGGAACGTTATCCTAATGTGGGCGTTGCGTTGGTCTCTTACTGCCCATATGCTTCAACAAAGCACAGAACACGACGAGGCTGTCAAAACAACGCTTCACAGACCTCGCAAGCCTTTTTGATTTCTTTATTTAATTACCTTTTTTCTTTTTTTTGCTTTTTTTTTTTTGCTTTCTATACACATCAAAAGCTAATTGGCCGCGCTTTGACAGTCGTCGGAGGCGAATGTGAGATCCATATGGAATTTCAAACCGAGGCCGCGGCTGTTACTGTAAGCGTCGGCGCTGTAAAGGTACGGCTGTCGACCCGGGCTCTCCTCCGCAGCCGTGGGCGTCTGTCGGCGCTCGTCTGTTAAGACGGAACGGCTTTCCGTTCCCTCATTCCCGACGTCTTTAAACCGGACCAGAGGCTGCCGGGCTTTCTGTTTTTTTTTTTGTTTTTTTTTACGGTGGTCAATTAGTCAAGAGGTCACTTTGCTCTCTCTCTCTCTTTGTCTCCCTCTCTGTCTCTCTCTCTCTCTTCTCTCACAGACACAACCTCTCACATTTTCAGATCTCTTTCTCGATCTCTCTCCCTCAGCTTCTTCCTCTCTCTTTCCTTTCTCTCTCTTCTTCACTCATTCACTCACATTTTCAGTCTCTTCAGTCTTCTCATTGCCCTGTTTTCATTCTCTCTCTCTCTTTCCTGCCTCTCACACGCAGTCTCTTTCTCTCTCTTCATTCTGTCTGTCTTTCCTGTCTCTCTACGTTCTCTCTCTCTCTCTCTCTCTCTCTCCTTTCCTCTGGCTTTTTCTCTCCTTCTCTCTTAAGTGTTCCTGTAAATGACAGTGATGGACCACCTGACCTGCAAATGTTACGTCTGACACATTTGGCCATGGAGATACAGTGAGTGGAGCTCTTTGACCTTTCACTCCAGGGCTCTGACAGGTGTTGCCTCCGTGACGTTCTCTTTTCTGTCTGCCTCTCTCCCTCTCTCTCTTCCCTCTCTCCTTCTCTCTCTGTCTCTCTCTCTCTGTCTCCCCCCCCCTCTCTCTCTCTCCCCTCTCAGAGTACTCTCTGCCTTGTTTTCTCTTTCTCGCTGATGGAGGTGTCAGAGAGCTCTTGAGCTGTGCTGAGTTATGGATCTCTTACAGGGAGCACCACGAGGAGGTGACGCGCGGTTTCATCTGTTTTGTTTTCCATTCAAACGCCATAGGAGCAGCCGCTGAAAATAAACCTCTCCAACACTAAAATAATCCTCAACATTGTTCAACTTGCCTCTGTTAACAGCCGCAGCACAGACAAATCTGTCACTCAGCGTGTCATCAGTGCAGCGATAACCACGCGTTTAAAGCGATAGAGCTTAAAAAACCCAACGTGTCGTCATCAGCTAATATACTCTCACTAGCCAAACAGACTTACTGTCAAGACAGAGAGAGAGAGAGAGAGGGGTAGAGAGAGAGAGAGAGAAGACTCGTTTGAAAAATGCACTTCCATCTCTGTCGTTTTCGGAGGGCTAACTCAGAATGCTCAGCGTGTGTGCGGCGCAGAGGAGCCTGATTTGTGCCCCAGGAGAGAGAAAATTAAAAACCCAGATCAATAGGGCAGATGAAGGGCTTATTTTCCATGCTGCGCCCCCCCCCCCCCCCTCCCCAAGACCCCCAGCCTCTCCGCACTCATCTGTTCTAGTCCGTACGAGCGCAGACAGACTGCAAAATTAGGCGAGACACTGCCACCCCGGCCCCGCCCACGACACACGGAGCAACTTAATGTCTTCTCACCTTCTTAAAAAGGAGCTAAAGCCACAGAGACAAACACCAGCCGCCCCACGTGGGCTGCATTTGTGTTTGATTTGGTCGATTGATGGAGAAGTCGCTGTGGTTTCATCTTCCCTTCACCCACCTTCCTGCTTCAGTTTCAGCTGTTTACCAATTTAATGTTTTTTTTTTCTCTGTTTTTTTGTTTTGCTGCTTTTTTTTTTTTAATCCCTTAAATCATATTCTTTGAAAGATAACCGTAGGTGTTGCTTTCAAGAATAGGGCAAATAACGGTTTTCTGACAAAAAGCTGAGGGAAAAAACAAAAAGAAAAAAAAAAAAACGATGGAGAAAAACAAAAAGAACCCCACGTTCTTAGTAAATTCGCTCACATGCGGTTTGCGGCTTTTCCTTTTCCTCTTTCGTTATTTTTTTAGGTTAAGGAAATTACTTCATTGTTACGGCTCACATATCTTTACTGCTGTTTAGCCAATAAGTGTGTTTCTGACTCGTGGACTGAACTCAATTGGATTGAGGTCCACTTGTGATTCTCCGGGGCGCTTCAAGACGCTCTCAGCGCCGTCTGCATTTAAATGTTTGAATTAATTTGGTCTTCGGTGCACCATAGATTTTTGTATTACGGGCAGGAAACGCATCATTGATGACAGCACTCTGTAGAACACTTGACCCAAGCAGCTGCCTGCCTCCTGTTACTAACCGACGTCATAAACGTGAAGGAGACTAATATGTCTGAGGTCGGATTAGTCTCTTATGGAGCCAGATCAGAATGCCCACAACACTTTATCCTTGTTGATTTACAGCAAGGTGGCTGCCACTCTCTCTCTCTCTCTCTCTCTCTCTCTCTCTTCACAAATGTGAGTGCTTCTTAGTTAAATATTTGCGAACACGATCAGGAGACATCGATACAACCTATAGATCACCTGTCAGCTTCAAAGTTAGGAACGCCCACGAGAGAGGGAGAGGAAGAGGAGATCCATTCAGTGTGAGTCCCTGGGGAGACAATCAGCCCAGGAGAAGAAAATTGAAGGAGAGAAGAGAGTGGTGTTCTCAGGGAGGCAGCACAACATTACGTGGCCTCTTACCAAATGTTCGGGTTTTTTTTTAGTGAGAGCTTTCTTGCGAGCTTTGCGGTATACAATTTGGGGAATGGTTATGCCCCCTAGCATTTGGCCAGTGAGCTGAGAAATTTTCCTAGCGCATGCTGCGTTTGGCAGGATGTACCACGCACACTTTTCCCACATTTACACAGAATGCATGTTACGGAACATCCAGTGTTTGCCGTTCGTCTGAATAGGGAGCCATTGTCAACGACAAGGGAGGGGGGGGGGGGCGTCGTTGATTAATCGCAGTACTGCAGTGAATGCTTGACTAACTCCCTGTGCTTTCTCTGGTTTCTCCCTCTCTGTTTTCCCCGTGCAGGGTTTCTGAGCGGTATGAGTGGTATGGCTAGTCCTGTGCATTGGATCTCAGGGCTACTCCCTAGTCTTTGGCTCCTCATGATGCTTTTGGACCCCAGCACTCAAAACGGGTAAGAATGACTCATCAAACCACACACACACACACACACAGATAGATTGTTACATAGATAGATAGAGAGAGAAAGACAGAGACAGAGAGAGCGAGAGAGAGAGAGACACACACACACACACACACACACTCTCTCTCTGTCTCTTTCTGGTCAACTGTGTCATAGGCTCCAGAGATACTCAGCAGCTAATACAGTCATTAACAGGGCTCCATTACCAATGCAGGGGTTATTTATGAAGTGTGCAGTGTGCCACTTGAGCTGGCTGGAGCCGTGTGTAAAAACTGCCAAGGGTCAGATTTTCGGTGCCAGAGCAGGCTCGGTTACAAGGCTGACTCAATAAACCTGGAAAGGGGACCAAAGGCAGAGCCCTGAGGGACGCCACGTGACGGCAGCTTAGCCCCCGATCACCTCGCGCCAATGCCAGTCGGCCACCCGCCGCCTGGTTTCATGCGTGTAGATGTCATAATCAAGGAAGCGTAGCCTGAGTTGGGAAAGCAGGATTTTTTTCCCGACATCTCTCTTGTGTGATTCACTGTTTTTATCCAATGTGCGATCAAGGCTCATTTGTTTGTTTGAACCGAGCGTCCAGTAGTGATGTCTGAGGAAGAAGATTAAGATGATGAAATAGCTGTTGTGTTGGAATGTGTGAACAGTTAGTACTTGTAGAGAAAGAGACCACAGATTCATGTTCCATATAGTTTTTATTAAGCCTGCTGATGAGGTCCATAAATGATATCTGTTCATCAGGAGAACATTAACGGCCTGTCTTTTTTATGTTTACACCATTTATGTAAAACACACGCCACACACACACACATTATAAAACCTCACCACTGCTGGATGAGTCAAATTTGCAAACCAATTTTTGTGCATAACTTGCGACACGACAGCAACCCCCCCCCCCCCCCCCCCCCCAAACCCACCATTTCCCTCAGCCCTGTATGTTCCACTCCTGGGCAGTTACCCACAAAATGGATGGTTCTCATTTCCTGTGCGTCGCAGCAGGGGAAGCCAAAGGACAGGCTCTGTGTATTGATTCATCACAATCACTCCCATTAGGCCCTGCATTCGTTTGCCTCTTGGCCCCAAACCCGTAATGTGCGCTATCCATACACATAGCCATAAGTGCATATTGTATAATCAGACCCTTAGTGTTAGGGCCATAAATCAACACCGGCCTTGAATGTATACTTACTTATGTATGTACATAATGTTTAGGGCTAATGAAACAGCTGCACGCCCAGAGAGTGCGTGAGCCCTGCTTGTTCCGTTTTTTTTCTATTTAACTCTGTATGTGACCCTGTATGCAATCAGCTTGGCTTGTTTGGTTCGATTCAGTTTTGTTTGCTTTCTATAGTACTTTCTCTTTCTTTCTTTCTTTCTTTCTTTCTTTTTTTTTTTTAACAACACACAGTTTCACAAAGCAGCTTAAAGCTTAACATAATTCTCGGACTGAGAGCACATCGCGAATGAGCCAACGGTGCAAGTGGCAAAGATAAACTCCCTTTGGCTAAGATAGAAAGAAACCCTGAAGGGAACCCAAGGAACTACGGAAGGGGGGAGCCCATGCCCCTCTGTTTGGCGTGTGATTGTTGATGCAGTACAATACAGTTTGAGTAGCTGATCTGAAAGGTTGAGGAATCAATGAGAAATATCAACATATACATACAGGACACTTGCTGTGTTAAGTTAGCAACGTTAGCGTCTTTGTTGTTAGCGTAGGTGCGCGGTCCATAGCATTATACTCCGTCCATCTCAGACGTGGTCAGAGTAAAGTTGTCATGCCGACGCATTGATTGGAATCACCCTATTTAATTTCTAAACCACGCCAACAGTGGAGAAACAGGGCATGGGGCAACAGGGAAACTGAGGAAAGATGCCAAGGGAGAGCAGGAACAGTTGAGGGGGGGGGGGGGGGGGGGGTGACGGGGGGGTGGGGTGACGGGGCGAGGGGGGGGGGGGAGCGCAACCTATTCAGATTGAGTGCCCGGCGTAGTTGTAGCGCTGGGAGAAAGTCGTTTAAACAGAAACCTCGCCCGAACCTGGGACCTGAAGGAGTGACTTTGATTCGCTGGGACGTAACTGAGCCAAACTGGGGACGTAACTGAGACGTAACTGACGTAACTGAGCCAAACTGGGGACATAACTGAGACATAACTGACGTAACTGAGCCAAACTGGGGACATAACTGAGCCAAACTGGGGACATAACTGAGCCAAACTGGGGACGTAACTGAGACATAACTGACGTAACTGAGCCAAACTGGGGACGTAACTGAGACATAACTGACGTAACTGAGCCAAACTGGGGACATAACTGAGCCAAACTGGGGACATAACTGAGCCAAACTGGGGACGTAACTGAGCCAAACTGGGGACGTAACTGAGCCAAACTGGGGACATAACTGAGCCAAACTGGGGACGTAACTGAGCCAAACTGGGGACGTAACTGGGGACATAACTGAGCCAAACTGGGGACGTAACTGAGCCAAACTGGGGACGTAACTGAGACATAACTGACGTAACTGAGCCAAACTGGGGACGTAACTGAGCCAAACTGGGGACATAACTGGGGACATAACTGAGCCAAACTGGGGACGTAACTGAGCCAAACTGGGGACGTAACTGGGGACATAACTGAGCCAAACTGGGGACGTAACTGAGCCAAACTGGGGACGTAACTGAGACATAACTGAGACGTAACTGAGCCAAACTGGGGACGTAACTGAGACGTAACTGAGCCAAACTGGGGACGTAACTGAGACGTAACTGAGCCAAACTGGGGACGTAACTGAGACGTAACTGAGCCAAACTTGGGACGTAACTGACGTAACTGAGCCAAACTCCCCACACACATCTCTCAGGTTTGTCACCTTTTTCAAGTTCCAGTTTCACCCCCTTTCGTAAAACCCTCTGGAACGTTCTTTTCACCCAAAACTGTCTGACATTAAGGAGAACGAGGGGGTGGGCTGGGGTTGGGCGTTTGGGGGGGGGGGGGGGGGGGGGGTATTTTTCAGTCAGTTTTGCTGATGCGTGATGATAAATTCAGTGCTGTTTTGTGATGTTTATGTTTTTCACTCATCGTTATTGGAGAGCCGTTAATGTTTGTCGGCGATGTTCTAGAAACATCCACACACTCAAAAATGCTGTGTGAAGACAACCCAGACGTCGGGAGTCAGTCGCTCACTCGCTCGCTCGCTCACTCACTCACTCCCTGGCTTTCCAGCCTCCTCTAGTAGTAACATCTCTCTCTTCTTTTAAAAACTTGGGCTAATTATTTTTGCTTAAATAATTCACGCGCTCTATGAAAAAAGCAGAATAAACACAGTCATTAAGCTGACAAATTGTGGGCCTGGTTGGACTAGTTCAGTGGCTCTGTTCACTTTGTTGTTCTAAGTAGTTTCTCAGTGACTCCAGGGACCTCAAACAGCTCTGCTTTGTTCAGATGACCCCATTTCTGGCAGGATCCGATTTTGGGGGCTAGGTTGTGTGTGTGTGTGTGTGTGTGTGTGTGTGAGAGTGTGTGAGAGTGTGTGAGAGTGTGTGTGAGTGTGTGTGAGTGTGTGTGAGTGGGTGTGTGGGTGTGTGTTTGTGTGTTGTCTTTCTGTTCTCCTGCATCCAAACCATGATGAGTTCTCCTGCTCTGATCTCAGGTTCCTTGTTGCTTACATCTTTTATGAAATAAATAAATAAATAAATAAATAGACATATAAATAAATAAATAGATATATAAATAAAGAAGTCGGTTTAATTTTCAAGCCAGCATGGGGATGGTTTAAATAAAACCCCTGCTTCTCATTCTTCTTCTTCCCTCTAATGCAGTCACATGGTAACGTTTCCAGAAAATTAAAGAAATAAAACAAATGGAAAAGCAAGGGAGGGAGCGCGTCTCTGGCACTACCGTTAGACCTGTTTTGTTAAGCGGAGGAAAAAAAAAGAGGCATTCCCAACCGTGTTACAGCGCTCGGTGATTAGATGCACTTAATGCTATTTAGGTGGGTTTTTTCTGTTCTCTCTGAAATTGGATCATATGTTTTCGGATATTAGCAAAGTAAGCGCCAGTACTCCACACCTCAACCTCTCTGCCTCCCTCCCTCTCTCTCCCTCTCTCTCCCTCTCTCTCTCTCTCCCTCTCTCTCCCTCTCTCTCTCTCCCTCTCTCTCCCTCTCTCTCTCTCCCTCCCTCTCCCTCTCTCTCTTTCTCTCTCTCTCTCTCTCTCTCTCTTTCTTC
>NC_044510.1:14534113-14536613 GCF_902362185.1 Chanos chanos
CGCCCTAAGACCTGCAGTTACACCCTAAGACCCGCAGTTATACCCTAAGACCTCACAGTTACGCGCTAAGACCCGCAGTTATACCCTATGACCTGCAGTTATACCCTAAGACCCGCAGTTATACCCTAAGACCCGCAGTTACACCCTAAGACCCGCAGTTACACCCTAAGACCCGCAGTTATACCCTAAGACCTGCAGTTATACCCTAAGACCCGCAGTTATACCCTAAGACCTGCAGTTGCACCCTAAGACCCGCACTTACACCCTAAGACCCGCAGTTACACCCTAAGACCTCACAGTTACGCGCTAAGACCCGCAGTTATACCCTATGACCCGCAGTTATACCCTAAGACCAGCAGTTACACCCTAAGACCCGCAGTTACACCCTAAGACCCGCAGTTATACCCTAAGACCCGCAGTTATACCCTAAGACCCGCAGTTATACCCTATGACCCGCAGTTATACCCTATGACCCGCAGTTATACCCTCAGACCCGCAGTTATACCCTAAGACCAGCAGTTACACCCTAAGACCCGCAGTTACACCCTAAGACCCGCAGTTACACCCTAAGACCCGCAGTTATACCCTAAGACCCGCAGTTATACCCTAAGACCCGCAGTTATACCCTAAGACCAGCAGTTATACCCTAAGACCCGCAGTTACACCCTAAGACCTGCAGTTACACCCTAAGACCCGCAGTTATACCCTAAGACCAGCAGTTATACCCTAAGACCCGCAGTTACACCCTAAGACCCGCAGTTATACCCTAAGACCTCGCAGTTACGCCCTAAGACCTGCAGTTATACCCTAAGACCCGCAGTTACACCCTAAGACCTGCAGTTACACTCTAAGACCTGCAGTTATACCCTAAGACCTCGCAGTTATACCCTAAGACCTCACAGTTATACCCTAAGACCAGCAGTTATACCCAAGACACGCAGTTATACCCTAAGACCTGCAGTTATACCCTAAGACCCGCAGTTACGCCCTAAGACCTTGCAGTTATACCCTAAGACCCGCAGTTATACCCTAAGACCTCACAGTTATACCCTAAGACCTCACAGTTACGCCCTAAGACCTCGCAGTTACGCCCTAAGACCCGCAGTTATACCCTAAGACCTGCAGTTATACCCTAAGACCCGCAGTTATACCCTAAGACCTCACAGTTATACCCTAAGACCTGCAGTTATACCCTAAGACCCGCAGTTATACCCTAAGACCTCGCAGTTACGCCCTAAGACCCGCAGTTACACCCTAAGACCTGCAGTTACACCCTAAGACCCGCAGTTATACCCTAAGACCAGCAGTTATACCCTAAGACCTGCAGTTATACCCTAAGACCCGCAGTTATACCCTAAGACCTGCAGTTATACCCAAGACCCGCAGTTATACCCTAAGACCTGCAGTTACACCCTAAGACCCGCAGTTATACCCTAAGACCTGCAGTTACACCCTAAGACCTGCAGTTATACCCTAAGACCTCACAGTTATACCCTAAGACCTGCAGTTATACCCTAAGACCTCGCAGTTACACCCTAAGACCTCGCAGTTATACCCTAAGACCCGCAGTTATACCCTAAGACCTGCAGTTATACCCAAGACCCGCAGTTATACCCTAAGACCTGCAGTTACACCCTAAGACCCGCAGTTATACCCTAAGACCTGCAGTTATACCCTAAGACCCGCAGTTACGCCCTAAGACCTTGCAGTTATACCCTAAGACCCGCAGTTATACCCTAAGACCTGCAGTTACACCCTAAGACCTGCAGTTATACCCTAAGACCTCACAGTTATACCCTAAGACCTGCAGTTATACCCTAAGACCTCGCAGTTACACCCTAAGACCTCGCAGTTACACCCTAAGACCTCACAGTTACACCCTAAGACCTTGCAGTTACGCCCTAAGTTATACCCTAAGACCTCGCAGCCCAAATAGACCCATCCCTCCACCTTCCATTGATTTACATGGCTCTTTGAATGAATAAAACATTCAGATTTTCAGTGACTGGCGTATTCTGGTCTCCCTGCCCGGAGCTTGCCAGCTCTAAATGAAATGGATCCTTCCACATCCTTCCACAGCCTTAATTGGGATTGAAGTTCTTGGAGCTGCAGGCTTGGGAGTTTGTGTGTGTGTGCGTGTGTGTGTGTGTGCGTGTGTGTATGTGTGTGTGTATGTGTGTGTGTGTACGTGTGTGTCTGACATGTGTTGAGTGTAGTGTTGCAGACTGACATGTGATGAGTGCAGTGTTGGAGACTGAAATGTGTTGAGTGCAGTGTTGGAGACTGAAATGTGTTGAGTGCAGTGTTGGAGACTGACATGTGATGAGTGCAGTGTTGGAGAGTGACATATGTTGAGTGCAGTGTTGGAGACTGACATGTGTTGAGTGTGGTGCAGAGCAAAGCAGAAGTATCTCTCAAGGCTAAAGGTGAAAAAATACATAAATGAATTGAAATACTGGCCTTTAACTAAGCGTGAGAGGGGCTGCGTCGGCCTCTGTAT
>NC_044510.1:14549113-14556613 GCF_902362185.1 Chanos chanos
AGGTGAGGTGAAGAAAATGCCCCCCCCCCCATCCCTATCCTTAATATTGTCTACACCCCCCCCCCCTCACCCCGGGACCCAATGTTCATGTTCTGATGTCCAAATTCTACACTGAGGGACTCTGAGTAATGCTGACGGTTTGGTTCAACGATCAACTCAGCGTCTCTGACATCCTTCGACGTGGGATTCATTATCAGCTCTGCTCTGTGAAGCCGAGGTTTCCAGCCTCCCTCTTCTCTCACTTCCACCACGGCTCCTGAGCCCCTCCACTCTTAAGATCTCTCACATCTCCAGAGCCCTCTCCTCTTCTTACTTATGGCTTTTTTTTTACCCTTTCTTTTAGATCCAAAAAAAAAAAAAGAAGAAAAAAAGAAAAACGTTCAGTACTCCAAAATTCTCTCAGATCCATAACAGTTCCGAAAAGACCTCCTCCTCCTCCGTCACATCCATCTCCCCTTATCTCAGATCCGCGCTACAGATTGTGCGAAGGAGCTCATTGGTAGATGAGTTCTCGTCTCTTCACGGCACGATGATGTTTATCGATATCAAACAAAACGAAACGGCGGAGCGGAGCGGCCGTTCTCCAGAGATCAGCCGCGATGCGGGTGTCTGAGACGCCTGGGGTGTGGGGCTGGAGTGTGCGTGTGCGTGTATGTGTGTGGGGGGGCACGTATTTAAGCTCCACAACAGAGATGGTGTCAGTGTTCCATCAGGATGATGGGGTAACACCCACCACAATTCTCTGGCCACAATTAGAAACAAACGTACTACTGCCACAGAGAATGTGAAAAGTCAATTCTGTGTTTCAGGCATCTGAAAAACACAGCAGAGGTTTGTAGTGCTTTATTTGATTTTGGGGGAAAAAAAACAAAAAAAACAGGCATTGTAGGTCGTAAAAGGCCTGTAGCAGCCGTGGGATTTGTTGTAATCCTATGCTTCTGAAGAGACAGAGTTTTTTTTTTTCTCTCCCTCCACCAAATCCACTCAGAGTATAAAAGTTGAATGCCTGCGATTTTGGATCGTAAATGGACTAGACGACCTAGCTAATCATATTTCGTAAATAGCAAAGAGACATCCATTAGAGCATTCTCTTGGGTTCTTTTCCCTCTTTACGATGATGTCTAACGGAGCAGGGACTTGATTGCCCTCGAAATATGCCAAATCTGAGCTTCATCTTTGCGACAGGCAGTCAAAAAAAAAAAAAAGGAAAAAAAAAGAAAAAAGAAGACCTAGGATGGGGCTAGTCTTAAGTGGGAAGCCATGTTCTGTTAAGACGGGGGCTGGACCACTTCCATCAGAGCGGTTCTGACGGGTTCAGGCCCAGAAACCATCGAGCGCAAAGCCCAGTTCTGCCTCTAAGCCAGAGCTGTCGCACGGAACAAAACGCTCTGATCTCATCGTCGTGTGGCTGCGAGTCTTGTCCCTACAACCCCATCTGTCCGTCAGGAGAACTTTGATTCACGCCTCACTGCAGACGCTGCTGATTCGAGGCGTCCCTAGAAATCCTGCGTTTGAGTTTTATGTTCTGTTTCTCCTCGTTGAAAAAAACAAAACAAAAAAAACTGTTGCCGACTCTACTTGTCAACATATTTGAAGCATCTTCAGGACGTTGACCTGTTATGTTTGTATCTATGTTTCTGCAGCGAGGTGTGATGCGGAAATCCTGCATTTGAGTTTTATGTTCTGTTTCTCCTCATTGGACACACCTGTGGTCGACTCCCAGGAAATATGTAAATGTCCTATGGACTTATTTACCTGCCAGTCTATGAAAAGCATCTCAAAGATGTTTATCTGTCATATTCATGTCTACATGCAGTGTTTGAGTCTCCCACTCATCTCTTTATAGAAGCTGGGTGTGCCGTTTGATGTTTAGGCTAAATTTTAAAGATTACCCCTTTATGCTAAGCATCTGAGAGGGGGGGGGGGCATTTTTAAAAACCAATCTCAGAATGTTATTGCTTTAAATATAAAGTCAAAACCAATTTGAGGATATGTATTTCACAGTTTGGGAGGGGGTGTTGTTTTCCTTCAAATGTTCAATAAAGTACTGTCTGCGTATCAACGTTTATGCTAATGACACTAGCTGTTATGTGCTGTGTAATAAAAGTATAAGCTTAGAGAGATGCGAACAGAAGCATTTATTTTTTTTCCACACGCCCTCCCTCTTTCTCTCTCTTTTTCTCTTTTTTTGCCTTGGCCGTGGCTCATTATTTGTTGTTGATTTGTCTGTGTGCGGTAGCAGACCGCTCCGTCATTAGTGGCTGTTGTCTGGCACTGGAAAGTGATGAATTTGTTTGCCTCTTCATGGACTGCGTTAAAGATTAGCCTCAAAGATCCTAATTTGTCCAAGTTTTACATAATCACTCTCTCTATCTTTTTCTTGTCCCATCAGAGAGCGTGACGGAGGTCAGGACCAACATCTATGTGACCAGCTTCGGCCCTGTATCCGACACCGATATGGTAAGTCAGCGTTTGCAACATGCTACGCTAATTGGCGGCCTCTGCGCTAACACATGCTAATGTTGACCGTCACAGGGCGCAAACTGAACATGCTTTCAGCTTGACAGGAGGCCTTATTAAATTCAAAACTCCCTCAGAGCTAGTCTTGTTTCCTGTTTTGTTGAGAGGAGATGAATGAACTCAACACACAATGGAGATGTTTTTCTGTCATTCTTCTTTCTTTCTTTCATTTTTATTTATTTTATTATTTTTATTTGTTTTTGGTTTTTATTGGTTGGAGAAAATGGAGAGAAGATTTGCTTGTCAGATTCACCTCGAAGATGACTGCAGGAAGGACTCCTTCTCCATTCTTCTCAGTCCCAAAAAAAAAAAAGAAAAGAAAGAAAGACAGAAAAAAAAAGAAAAAGCAGTGCTCTCTCCTTTTAGAGAGAAGCTAATTGGCTGGGAGGTTGTGTTCAGGGAAACACATGTGTCTTAATCATACACACAATTGGTCTTTGGCACCAGCAAATGGATGGGCAAAAAATGGCCAAGGCTCTCTGTATTCCACTCAAGGCTCCAATTTCAATAATGCTGAGAAGAAGAAGAAGAAAAACCCAGTCATGGTGTGTGGACCATAATCAGAGCTCAACTCACACAGCAATAATTAAACAGGTTAACACACACACACACAATGGCCATTTGTCTTTTAAAAGCCATTAAAAGCTAATTTCCAGATTTCATTTATTCATTACCAGTGCCTCTTTAAGTAAGATAAAAATATCAGTATATTAAAAAGGATGATTTTACGTAGCGCAGAGAGAAAGGGAGAGCCACAGAGCTGTATCCTAATTAGCCTGATGTTGTGGAATATCTGTTGAGCTCTGGACAGTTTGTTTGGATCCGGGCGATGTAGCTATCTTGCCGCACGGACACACACACACACACACACACACACACACACACACACACACACACAGACTACAGATGTAGTTTAACAGCTGTATGCTGTCCACAGGGACTGAGGAAGACCCCTCTCGTCACCCTTAAAATTAGTACCAATGCCTCACAGCCAAAAAGAACGTAGCGTGATGTTTCTGATGTTTGTGATGGTTTTTCTGCCTCTCAGGAAAACACGGCCTAAACACTGTGAAGGTTCAGTGTGTTTGAGGTTGGTTGGTTGGTCAAACCTGTGTGTGTGTGTGTGTGTATGTGTGTGTGTGTGAGATAGCATTAGAAGAGTCATAAAAGTATGAACAATTTCTGCCTGAGTAGTAGACTGAACATGTTTTCTCTCCCTTTTGTTTTTCTCTCTCCCTCTACCTCTCTCTCTCTCTCTCTCTCTTTTCATCTGTCTCTCACACGTTTCTTCTCTCACATAATTCTTCCCCTTTTTTTCCTGACTTTTCTTTCTCGGATAATCTTTCACCTGCTCTGTCTTCATCTACTCCATGTCTGTGTCCTTTTCAGGACCCTGTCTCTCTCTCTCTCACCTCATCTGTCTCTCTCTCTCTCTCTCTTTCTCCCTCTCACTTCATCTCTCTCTCTCTCTCTCTCTCTCTCTCGCTCTCTCTCTCTCTCACTCTCTCGCTCCATGTCTCTCCTGCTTGTTTCCCTGTCTTTCTTGTATTTTTCTCTGTTTCTCCCTCTCCCTCCCTGTTTGAAGTGTTTTTTTTGCTGCTGTCTGTTGAAGGCTGTGCTGGGTTTGAGTCTGGTCTGACTGTCTCATCTGTGAGTGTCACTCCTGATTCGTCATGGCCCTTCCTGCAGCCCGTGGGGTGGATTGTGAGGTTCGGCATTTTGGGGAAGGAAGCTTTACTCTGGGGGTCTCTCTTGTGAGTCAGGACGTTCCCCTCTCATTCCCACAACCTGTTCTGCCCAAAAAAAAAAAACCCTCCAGAGATATCTATCTGTTCTCCCCCCTCGCTGGACCCCATCTTTAAAAGAATTTTATCACATGGGAGGAAAGACGGAAAGCTCTTATCACTCTCTCCCTCTCTCTCCCTCTTTCTCTCTCTCTCTCTCTCTCTCTCTCTCTCTCTGTCTCTCTCTCTGTCTCTCTCTCTCCCTCTCTCTCTCTCTCTCTGGGCCTGTGAAAACTAGGCCTTCTCACTGGCGAGCTGATCCCTTAGCGTGGTGATGCCCCTTCTCATAAGCTCTATAAACAGTGCTGAGTTTGAACTCATCTGACCTTAGAACTGTTGGCTTCATTATCTCAGACCACAGACCTCAGTACTGTTTATTATCTCAGACCACAGACTTCAGTACTGTTTATTATCTCAGACTACAGACTTCAGTACCGTTTATTATCTCAGACTACAGACTTCAGTACCGTTTATTATCTCAGACTACAGACTTCAGTACTGTTTATTATCTCTGACTACAGACTTCAGTACTGTTTATTTCCTTAGACTACAGATTTCAGCACTGTTGGCTTTATTATCTCAGACTACAGATTTCAGTGCTGTTGGCTTTATTATCTCAGACTACAGACTTCAGTACTGTTTATTACCTTAGACTACAGATTTCAGCACTGTTGGCTTTATTATCTCAGACTACAGACTTCTCTTAGGGTGGGTTTTTTCGACCGGCACAGTGAAGTGCTTCTTTTCCGCCCCAACTCATCACTCTTCTCTTGGTAATTGGCCCCTATTTCTGCGACCAAATTGTGTTTCTTATATGTTTGTGTGTGAGTGTGTGTGTGTGTGTGTTTAGATGTACAAAAGAAAAATAACTGCGGGGAGCAGAAACCCGGGATGCTACTACTATAAGTGATTTTCCTCACAAACACAAATGAGGAGGAAAGACAGCGTTTTATATGTGTTTTGTTTTTTGTTTTTCTGTTATGGAGCAAGAGTCAGACGTCCACATCCATCACAGACCCTGTCCTTGCCCGGGGTGGGGGGGGGGTGGCACGGCCAAATTAGTCCTCCCAGCTCCAGAATAAGGAAATCCTGAGGTTAACAGAGACTTAACCGACATTGTTTTTTTTTTTCACGTTCCTCCCAAGTACGTGTCCTTCCCGGGAAAATCTCATCCCGTTCCTTATACGCCACGGACCTCTCATTTCCTTCAGACTCTGCCTTTATTTTATTCTCTTTTTTTTTTATCCACCGTGCAGGTTTGAATTTCCTTCTTTGTCATATTATGACAAACTCCGATTCGATGTTGTCCTAAGTGTTCACAGCTTAAGAGCTGCAGACTAGGAGAAGACAATTTGCATCCCTAATAGGTCGCATCCTGCAGGAGCTGCTACTGTGTTACCATGGCTACGTGTCGTTATGCCTTTTTTCTTTTTTTTTTTTTTTTTTTGCAAATCCGCGCTGTGTAATTGCCAGTCAATTTAAGACCCCTAGTCTTCCAAGTCCCGTTCGTAAAGGCATGTATTAAATGTATTTGTTATTATTATTTTAGACAGTCTTCAACTTGTTTACATCCCTCTCTCTCTCTCTCTCTCTCTCTCTCTCTCATAACTCTTATCGTCACTAATCGGAGACAGGAATTAGGGAGAAAATTTGTCAGGAATGCGACTGTTTTCAGTTATAATGACATTATGATCAAGTGCCTTTCCCGTCACAGACGATCTCGTGTGTGTTTAAATCAAAAAAGACCATCTGTCCTTGAACGAGCCTGAAAAACTGTCTTTTTTTTATTCAGTTCTTTATTTATTTACAAGACTAATTGCGCCGAAAAGCAAAAGAAAAGCGGTTACAAGCAAGGTCTGTCGCTAACGTAATCATCGTTCACGTGAGGTATTTGGCGAGCGCGTCTTTTTTTTCCCCCTAGCCATACCGCTAGACTCTGAGGGCTTAATTTCACATGTCATAAAATCAATATTAATCAGGCATGAAGAGAGAGGCGAGACAGCTCTGAGCGGGGCTAGCTGGGTGTCAAGGGAAACGGGGACCTATTTAAAACCGACGGTCTTATTCAAACTGCCGAACGGGTGTGGAAATACGCGCTCCTGTGGCTAGTTTAGCCGAGTCTCACTGGTTTTCTGTTTAGCCGAGTCTCACTGGTTTTCTGCGGGGGAAACCATCCTCCTCTCGCCGTCATCTTTCTTTACATCTTCATCTGCCAAGTCTCAGTCTTTTTTTTTTTTTTCTCTCACAAGCTCAATGCTACTCCAATTACCGCTTAGCATACAGACACACACACACACACACACACACACACACACACACACACACACACACACACACACATATACATACACATGAGACAAAGACAGGCCCCAATCCACTTAAGGCTCATGCTTTTTCTTAAATTTGACGTTTTGTGCCAAAATAAATCAACGTGGCCAAAACTAGCGAGTGCCGTGGTATTTTCCACGGTGCAGTCCTCTGTCATGATTGCAGCTTTGTACGTCATCACGGCTAACAATTTTAACACGTTCAAAAGCCTTAATTAAACCGCACAGGCAGGCAGCGCACGTGTAGCCAACAGAGGGACGCGGTCTGGGGAAATCGCGGTTCCGACGCTGGAGTTAATTGGCGTTCCAGTAATAGAACACCACCGTGATCATTCCTAATCAAGTGTCCGTATCGATCCCCCTGAGGATTCTGTCCGACCTGACTGATACAACCCGGCAGCACAGTCCATGAAACATGATAATGACTCGTTAGCTTAGCGGAGCCATAGCACACATCACTGTGGATTCCTGGACAGCGTATAGACATGTAGTGCATTGATATTTAACACTAGCGGTTAGCTGTCAGGTTTTTTCTGGCCTAGCCCACTGTAGGCTAACATGACGGGAAATGTATCAAGGACGCAAGCACCCTATTTCACATTTGCCTTTAAGCCTCACCCACAGAGATGCACACAGACACACACATGCACACGCATGCACGCACATACACACGCATGCATGCACACACACACGCATGCACACACACATATACACATGCACATACACGTACGTACACACACACACGCACACACACACACACATGCACACACACATACACACACGCACGTACAGGTACACACACACACGCATGCACATATACACACATGCATGCACACATACACATATGCACGCGCACAAACACACACACA
>NC_044510.1:14564113-14569113 GCF_902362185.1 Chanos chanos
TGACTGCCCACTCTCTCATGAACTTTTCACCACTCAGTCTTTTGATACTGATAAAAATCTCCGAGCACATCACAGCTGCCTTCTCTCTCTCTCTCTCTCTCTCTCTCTCTCTCTCCCCCTCTCTCTTTCTCTCTCTCCCTCTCTCTCTCCAACCTCAATTCACATGCAGAGCATGCCTCGCACAGCCATACAACACCAAAGAGGATTTTTAATCTGGAGACCATTTCAGCTCCAAGGTCTGCAGAATGGATTACTCAAGACCCCCAACCAACATCTCAGAGATCCGACTCCCTTTTTTTTTTAAGAGAGGGAAGAAAAACAAGCAAACAAAAAAAAACAGGTTGTGTAGTTCCATCGTAATTTTCTGCGTCGTCGTAACGGTCGTGACAGAGAGAGAGAGAGAGAGAGAGAGAGAGCGAGAGAGAGAGAGAGGATGGACGAGGGGAAGGCATTTGTAATGAATGATTTTTATGTCTCTCCTTTCCTGCCTTGGTTTTTGAGAGCGTTCTTGACATTTCTGATTTACTGGGCGAGGTAGATTCCCTGTCCCTCGCTCCCCCAGTATCTTTTTCCAGCGAAATTGAACCTTTCGAAGCGTAGCAAGAGTCTCATAACACTCCACGGGTATTTGAGAATCTCGAAAAAATTACCCCAAAAAAAAAAAAAAAGGAAAAATAAAGAAATAAACAAGCTGCAAATGTTGTTTGTCATTTGGTGGCTATAGTAACAAGGTCTTTTTTTTTTTTTTCTCTTCAGTGTGTTTGTAAACTGTTTTGGCCAATGCCGTAGATGTGCGTCCACACCACACACACGTCCGTTTGTCTCTGGTTTAGAACCTTATCTGACCCAACCAAGATAAGAACCGGGGGCGGGGCAGGGCAGGGGGGGGGGGGTGTGGGTAAACATCCTATTAAAACCTGTGGAGAATCACATCAGCTGTGATGTTATGGATGCCGCTCGCTCGTTTTTTTTAAAATTGCTGAAGACCACCATCGTTGTAAGGGTAGAGAGAGAGCCACGAGATGCACCCCCCCCCCCCCCTCCCCGGCCCTCTTCACTTAGAGAGGTTTATCAAGGACACTGTCCTTTGTTCCTTACTGGCAATATGGTCAGAGAGATAGCTTCCTGGGAATGATATGTTTTTTTTTTTTTATCGGTCTAGCAGCAGCTGGGAAAGCGAAATCATTTGAGTATATAGTTGTGAAGGGCGCCCTCAGGAACCAGTCCTCTCAACAACACCGTTCCAACCCTCTCAAAGCGAACGCTCGGTGAATTATTGAGGTACGAAACGGAGAGAGGACCTCGGTCTGAGACAGGGGTCACCCTGCTCAAGACCCTCACTTAGCCGGCAGGAGGAGAGATGGTTTTTTTTCTCAGTCCATCCCTCGCTCCGATTCCATTCGGGGTCAGACACGAGCTCAGCGTTCGTCTTGAGGCAGTCTTAGTCAAAACAACACGGGGCCAGACATGAAAAACAGATAAAGAGGAGAGAGGAGGAAGAGTGGGAGGAGGTGGGGAGGAGGTGGGGAGGAGGTGGGGAGGGTGGAGGGCTCTGGTGGTGACTAAGGTGAAATCGACTGTTTTTTTTTTGTTTTTTTTGAAGCGCCGGTCCACAGCGTTGACTCTTTCCTGTCCTCCTCTCTCTCTCTCTCACACAGGAGTACACCATCGACGTGTTCTTCCGTCAGAGCTGGAGGGACGAGAGGCTGAAGTTCGACGGGCCTATGCAGGTTCTGCCGCTCAACAACCTCCTGGCCAGCAAGATCTGGACCCCCGACACCTTCTTCCACAACGGCAAGAAGTCCGTGGCCCATAACATGACCACGCCCAATAAGCTTCTTAGGCTGGTGGACAATGGAACTTTGCTGTACACAATGAGGTGAGTCAGTGCCCCAGAGAGAGAGAGAGAGAGAGAGAGAGAGCGCTGAGTCATTTTAGTGAGTACCTTTCACAGCGGTGTTTTAGCTCATATATTTATATATGCAAATAGATGTGGCCTCAGAGAACAATGGTTAATATTGCGTTTTGTGGTATTTGTGTGTGTGTGAAAACATCTAGGGGGTACTAGTCCGTTCCCATCCAGATGCCCTGTGTTTTTCTTTTTCCCTTTTTTCAGTCAGACTCATTAGTTTCTCTTTTTTTTTTTTTTTTAGTTATAGATCCTTTATTAATCCCGGAGGGAAATTAAGACTCTGCAATTTAACCCATCGGTGCACGCACACACACACACACACACACACACACACACACACGGAGCAGTGGGCAGCCGCACCCCGGGGTGAAGTGCCTTGCTTAAGGGCACTCACCAACTCCCCCCCCCACCCACGTTTTTTCCAGCCAGTCCAGGGGCTCGAACCGGCTGGATCGAACTGGGTCCCAAGCCCACTTCTCTAACCTTTAGGCTAAGGCTGCTCCCCCTCTTCTCTCCTTTTTGTCTTCCTCTTCTGTTTAATTATGTGAACGACTATCCCACTGTAGAAAAAAAACAAACACTTTTTATGCATTTATTATTAATAGATTATAATGTGAGCTGCTTGATAATAGCATCTTTCCTTTTCATACCTCCTGGGGCGATGTCTTCCCCTTTGTTTAAAATACATCCGCAACCTGGTGAGAATCAAGCCTTTAATTTGACATGAGGCCTAACAAGCTACAGGTAACTCACTGCATAATCCCAAACACGACATGTCTTAATAAGCTTATGTGTCACCATGAGCTGCTTTAATAGTTTCACAAATTCGACATATGTGTGTGTGTGTGAAACTGTTGGAACAGTGCTGCACCATTTATCCACAAGAAGCTCAGTCAGATGTGATGTTTTGTGGATGGAGAAAACACTTTCTCGAGCGCCAATCCGGAATGTTCCAGAAGCGCTCAGCTGTGTTGAGATCCATCGACCGAGATGGCCACAGCGTATGGATTACGCTGCTTTTATTCCCTTTAAACTGTTCAGTGACAACTGTAATTTTTGGATGGGGGAGTGCCGTCATTCTGAAGAGACCACTCCCATTAGAACAGAAAGGCTTTACCATTGGTTGAAGGCCATCCCTCAGAATGACCTGTCATGTGGAGAAACCTGTAGTTTGGTTGCGTTGACTGTGCTGACTACTTGCTTAACTTCTCACGGGTCTCAGGTCCCATATCTGAAAGACAAAAAACAAAAACGGTCCGAAGATAAAGTCACAGTGTCCAAAACAAAAGGTCTTTCATTTATTAACCCGGCTCGGGGTTGTCATGCATCCAGAGAGAGCAAAATATATTTTTCATAAGCTGACTTCGATAAGATAAGTGTTTCAGCCTCACGTCAAAGCGCCGTGCTGACCTATCGTACCAGTCTGGCCTGTTTTCGGCTCACTTTTGGATGACAGCATGATTCAATCTGAAGTTTCAGTGGAAGTTTGGCAAACTCAGTTCATCGCACGCAAACTTTAACTCACCTTAAATAACTTCGCTGCTTACAGTAAGTCTAACGGATGGCTGGTCGGCTCCCGCAACGTCAAAAAATCTTAGTCAACTTTACTAGAAAAAACGAATTCCTCCTCGCCGAATCAAATCGGTGCTACTTTCAATTATCTCACGTTGGACTCAAGTTTGTGCAGACTCCAACTTAACTGGAGTTTAAATTAGGAACATTTGCTTGATTCTGTCAAAGCATGGACTGTGCGTAATGTTTTAAAGTAAAAGTTAACAAATGGGATTTTTCAGTGCATTACCCAACTCATCTCATTCATATTCAGCCTATGATGGGGCGTAATTCTTTATTCGATGCACAGAGAGGAGAAATAGCCCTTTTTTTTTCTCCATTGATCTGAAGATAAATGACTCACTGCTAAAGGCTTAATCACTTCGCCTCACTCCTTTGTAATTAATCAACACTCTGGAATTTGTTACTTCTTGTTTTGGCTCTCTTTCTTTCTTTTTACTATCTTTCTTTCTTTCTTTCTTTCTCTCTCTCTCCCTCCATATCTATTGCTTAAACTGCTAAGTGTTGATAGAGGAAAATAATTTAAATCACTTTACACCCCCCCCGTGGACACACACACACACACACACACACACACACACACACTCACATACACACACCTCTCTTCGGTGTATTGCGTTTAGATTACATGACATACAAGCCTTAATCAGAGCTCAAAATCTGAGTGGAGCTCTCCAGCTCCTAATGGAATGCGTCCGTGGGGACGGGGCTGGTAATTAAGGGAACACCTGGTATAGCTCAGTTTCCGCGGTAACGCTGGGGGGTGAGGGGGTGGGGGTGACAGAGCCGCTCACCGTTCCAAGTTCGGTCTCTGACGAGTTCATTTCATGTGGCTCCAGTGCTCCCCAGGCTACCGATAACATTTGCGTTTGAAGGAATTTTTTTTCCTTTTCTTTCTGTCTTTCTTTCTTTCTTTTTTTTTTAATGAAGGTCTTTCGCTGCATTTTATTGGCCGGTGAGAATGTCCATTGAATTAATTGGGCATTTTTTGGGGGGGGTGTGTGTGGGGGGGGTGCCACCGCTCTTGGGGGTGTAGGGGAAGTTAATGTGGCAGAATTACTGTGTTCTCCTAGAGGTGATTAGTTTGAGTTAGTGTATGACACTGCGTGTGTTAATGACTTTTACAGAGACTTAACAAAGACTTGATGACCCATTAAAACACCAGAACAACGAGCGCTGGAGTGGCACTAAAGAACGATAATGAACAAGTAATAAATAGCACTGGTGCAAGGAGAAACCCTTTTATTACAGTGTAATGACATAGTTACAGAAATGTCATTTTTATGCTATATATTACACTATACTATATATTATATACTATATAAGTGTAGTATAAAAATCAGTGGCTCTAATATTTAATAAATAGCACTGATACAGGGACAGATAGTTTATTACAACATTAATTACATTGTAATGACATAATAGAATAGTAATAGGACATCCATGTTGTATACAACTTAGGGCAGTCGCTGTAATATATAATACATATGATTTAACTAATTTAATGAGAAATAGT
>NC_044510.1:14574113-14606613 GCF_902362185.1 Chanos chanos
TTGTTTGAATCAGGACAATCAATCTGAGCGTGATGTGTGTGTGTGTGTACGTGTGTGTGTTCATAGATATTTTAGAGTTGGGTGTGTATAAGGTGCACTGTGTCAGCAGAGCTTGCAGGGACTTGGGGGTGGGAGATCTGCACCCTGCATGTCTTTGACCACATGACGTTATTCTGCCCTCTCAGCAGCGGTCGCGGTCGCGGTCAGCCCTGCCACAGAGGCACTCAGGTGTTATGGTCTGGGATTAGGCTACCATGGGCCGGAGCGGAGAGAGAGACGAGGGGGGCGGGGGGGGGGGCACAGTAGGAGAGTAGTGCAGAGAGGAGGAGAGGAGAGGATTTCTCTTACCCACTGTTCATACTTTCATTTGGCTTCAGCCCAGCACTCAATACTGAACTAATATGGTTGGCTGTAACCTCCATCTTTTCCAACTCTCTTTCTCTCTCTCTCTCTCTCTCTCTCTCTCTCTCTCTCTCTCTCTCTCTCTCTCTGTGAGTTTTGGGAAGGTGCCAAAGTCCCAGTGTTGGGGGACAGGGGGACAGGAGAGAGATGACACAGCTTGAGGGTGGAGGTGTAGGTAAGCAGTGTCACAGAGAGATGGATTTACTGTCGTTTTCTGTCAGCCGAGGCGTCGGGCAGAAGAGCTGGCAGTTAATTGCTGTCGGTGAATAATTGGAAGCGCGTGGAAGGTCTGAAGGTCGACTTCTCTCTGTTACTTGGGACACGGGACTTTCGTTCCCGTAACACGTGCCGGCTCTTTTAAAAGCAAACCGCCCCACACAGTTCGGCCAGCCCTACCGGTTCCTTTGAACTCCTACAGTTAATGTATTCACGAGGTCCGCCGTGCGTGGGGACCAGTAGTTCTGTTCCTGGACCATGAACCAGAGGTGACTTTCAAAGCACTTCGACCTCTCCACATCCCTGTTTACTCCACAGTTATTCAGTGACAAACGGACGTGGCTCAGCGGTGAAAAAACACTCTGGACAGAGAGCGCCAGAATGCCGTGCCCCCCTGCATTGACATGAGGAGAACTGTAACAGGGTTGACCGCTCCAGAAGTTACCCAGCGTCGCAGTGACATACGCTGGTATTTCTGCGGCTGAAGTGAACGTACAACACCGTAACGACGTCGAATCAAGGGTGGAACGTTTTCGCAGTGGCGCAGGGCAATAATATCTCAAATTATAACAGGGTTGAACCTGATCTAACTGGCTGCAGCTGGATGGAACTGTTATTATTATCAGTATATTTTGTTGTTCTTGTTGTTGTTGTTGTTGTTGGGAGATGTTGTTTTTTTTTCCCCCATAATGTAAGATTAGCTTTTTCCCTTCGGAGGGCTGAAAACGCGGCACACACCCCGTCAGTGTTTGACTGAGTCAGCAGTCCTTGGAGTTACTGTTCTCTCTGCCTCCTTAGGCTGCTCCCCCCAGGGCCCACTGTTTAATAGAAGTTTAAAATACCATTTGACTGGGGGGGGGGGGGGGGGGGGGGGGGGGGGGGGGGGTGACAGAAGAGTTTGGGGGAACAGGGGAACATGGCGGTGAGTTCTTTGGCGAGTTTGAATCACATTATTGTTTCGATTTCATAAAAATGCCGACGGATTTTACGTTTTTTTTTTTTAAATTATTCAGAGAACTTCGAAACAGGAGCGTCGCCACGGAACACACAAACAAGCACGAGCAAACATATCAGCTTTGAATTTGGCCTCGTTTGAGTCTAAAAGTCTTTTAATTTTAGCATCACCCTCTCTTTAGCCTCCGCTTTGGTTTTTGTTTTGTTTTTTTCAGAGTTGACAGACGACGTAATTGTCTTACGGCGTGATAAAGGCCGACCTGATTCTGAGGTTTCGTTCTGATGTCAGATTACTCAGACGAGTGGAGGGGAGGTTCTTCAGGTTTTTTGGGGTCCAGAGACGTGCCATGCGAGGATGCAGAAGCGAGCGTTTCGTAATGAGAGCCCGTGGTGTGGTTTTAATGATGTTTGCACGCTCCCAGCCCTGCAGCCTGGTCATTTAAATCACGTCTCCTAATCAGAATTACCAATGCTACAGCTGCTCGCCGAAGACTGATTCTCTCTCTCTCTCTCTCTCTCTCTCTCTCATTCACACCAAAACTCTTCTGGCTGTGGTGTGTGCGTGTGTGTGTGTGTGTGAAGTATCGTGGCTGTGCTGCCCGAGTCCTGCAAATCCGATTATTTTCACCGCTCAAGGGCGAGTAGCTCCAATCCCCCACCAGCTTCTCGCATTAGGGCCCCAGTCACACTCTCTCCTCCACCGAAATGAACCCCGACGTGGGCCTGCACACCAGCCGCGAGAGCCTGAACCCCCCCCCCCCGCGGAGCTCCTCCGGCCCTGATATCACTCACACTGAGGGGTGTGGCTATGCTAATGGAACTAACGAGGAGGCGGGACGCATTGTTTTGGTGGATGAAAAGGGTAGTTTGTGGGGCACAAGGAAGCAGTCTTTTTTTTTTTTTTTTTGGAGGGATGGTGGTGGGGGGGGCGGGGGGGGTCACCTCACTGGGTAAAAATGATTGGCACATAATACAGCGATACATTACACGCTCCGTTAAATACGCAGCCACCCTTTTAATTAGGGCAGCAGCTCCTCAGGTTTGAGCTGAAAAGGAACCCCCCCCCCACCACCTCCCTTCCCATCCCAATGAGGCAAATTCACCAAAGCAGCACCAAACCACCCCCCCCCCCCCCACTTATTATGTACCAGAATCCACAGGTTGTTTTTGTCAGAAGGGGGATTTTGGGGGAGATTACGGGAGCATTATCCAGAGACTGGGGAATGTTATCTCTCCACGCTTAGCAAGAAGGAATAACCTTATTTAAATCTCTCTCTCTGTCTGTATCTCTATTGTGGAGAGAGAGAGAGAGCTCTCAAATTACGAGAGACCGTGAAAGTCGTGCGGTAAAGTATGTACCCCACGCGCTATTACCGACAACCTTCGTTACGAACAGAGAACGCCAAAAAAGTTTTGACAGTTTGCTCTTACCTCTGAGATCTTCCCAGATCGCAGTTTTTTTTTTTGCTCTGTGTTTCTGACAACTGTGCAACTATGCACTGACTTCACCTTATCATAACCGTTACTGTAAGCTGGCTCTCTGAAGCAATTTAAACGTGAATTCACCATTTATGGACCGAGCATCTAAGGGCTTATCTGTGGAGAATTATTCTTTCTTGTTCTTTCTTTTTTTTTTCCTTTCTTTTCTTTTTTTTTTTTTCTTTTTTTTTTTTATAACATCAGACCTGCTGAATCTGGGCACAGATCCACTTGGTAAGGTCACCATCATCTCGTCTCGCTTCTTGGTCATCGATTTTGGAAATGTCACTCGGCTTTGCGCGTCTGAACGGTTCTTAAAAACCATAGACTGTAATCATTGCAAAAACTCCACATAACGGCTTAACGCGTCGATGTCATGTTTTATTCAAGCCTTTGTTTGTTGGCTGGTCGCCACCGTTACAGATTGTGGGCTTTGTTTTGTAGACTTGTCAAAGGAACGCTTTTTTTCTTCTTCTTCTTCTTCTTCTTCTTCCGGCTTTAGTTCCTCGTGTCAGTCGCCACACTCTCTGTCTGTTAAACATCAGTTTTGCTGATTGATTTGAGCAGGTGCTTCCTGTTAGTGCGGATTCTTCAGAATGCACAGACAGAGGTGAGTCTGGTTAGAACGAGAATGTTCTGTAGGTGTTGGGAACCTGTGGAGGATAATGACTGGCTTCTGTCCCTTATTTCTTTTCTACTGCGTTCCCCTTTTCTCTCTCCATCTCTCTCTCTCTCAAAGGTTCATCACCCTCCTCTTTTGTAACAAGAATCCTCTCTCTCTTTCTCTTTCTCTCTCTTTCTCCCTCCAAAGGTTCATCATCCTCTCCTCTTTTGTAACAAGCATCCTCCTCGTCCTCCATGTGTCACTGTCTGCTGAGTAAAAAAGCTAGTCTCAACCCCCCTGGAGAGTAGATAATATTTGTGTTTTTGAATTGGACCTCCGGTGGGAAAAAAAAAAAAAAAAAAAACATTCCCGCCGCTTGAGTGGACTAAAAATAAAGCCCTTGCCTGAGTTTCCAGGCAACCAGGCTCCTGACGCAGGTAAGAACAATACCCGTGCCAGTCCTGTGGCCCGAACGCCCGCCCACCACCCCCTCCCTCCTCACCCCCCCCCTCGCACCCTGCACCGTTCTAGAGATCCAGATGGAAGACTCGACCTTCTTTTTCTGCTCTCTGACCATCGCTTCTCAGTGCTCCGCCGTCCTCGTGCGATAATGAGCCTTCGGCTTCATTTGGCGGGAGAATTAATTGTGTGGTGCGCGGCAACCTCGGCCGCTGCATGCTAAACACTTCCGGTCATTCCTAACGCGTCGTCCCCCTAATCTGGCGCTCGCTAATTGCCGTGCCGTCACCATGGCGACCTGAGCGCCGGTGTTTAAGAGCACCTGTGGAACGGTAGGGAAGACTGGAAAGATCCCAGTTGGTGTCAGTAACTTCTGCTCCAAGCTCTAATCCAAAAAAGTTCATCCAAGAGAAAATCCACAGGCACCCTGAGCCGCACAGAACGAGGGAATTGCATCGAACTTCAGTCAAGAGAATTTGCGTTATCGTGTTAGTAATGACAAAATTCATTAAAATTAGAATCATCGTTCTCATCGTCAAAACACTTTCATTGAGAGCAGAACGAGCCACATCAATGTCTCTTATTATATTATTGTAATTGAAAAAGTATGTTATGATTATTCGATTAGGATGATTAAAGGGGCAGCAGGGCCAGATGGCGTCTCAGACAGGGGATGGAGTGTATGTGCTGGGTGGGAGAGAAGCTGAGACTGACTAAAGGTCTAGGGCAGACTGCTGCTTTGTTGGTCTTTTCAGCCTCTGGAGACAGGCACTTTACAGCCCAGGCTGCAGATGTGTGAACGCGGAGAGCTTTCCCTAAAACGTGTGTGTGTGTGTGTGTGTGTGTGTGTGTCTGTGTCTGTACGCCTGGTTCCTGGTCCTCACTCACACTCTTGCGCACTTGCACTCACTGACATTGTAAGCACCCCTGAGAAAACACTTCTATTTTCATTTGCTGCTGTTAGCCAATTTCATTTCGTTTTCGCTTGTCAGACGAAACAGACGAATCCCTGGCTCAGCTATGCTTTGTCTGCCCTTCTCCAATTTTTATTTTTGTCCTTTGCCCCCCCCCCCCTCAATGATTTCTCCTTAACTCATGAAAAAAAAAAGCTACATGGAAATGTTCGTGTCACTGGGCAACACGTGATCCGTCGGGTGCCTATAGATTTGCGGGTAGAATTCGGGTAGTGGCATCTTTTTCCATGGTGTGCCTCATGCAGTCAGACAGCACTGTGTGGCCTGCAGGCTGGAACCAGGCAGTGGGCATTTTTATGGGTATTGTAAGAGGCATTCAGATGGTCCTCATCTGCCCCCTGGGGCTGGCACTGCTGTCGTGAAGTTTGGGAGTTTTCCAAATGTTTTCCCGAAAAACAAAAAATAAATTCTAAAAAGAAAAAAGAAGAAACAGTGAAATTGAAATTGTCTAAAATGTAAATAAATAAATAGTCAAATACGGTTCGTCAAAAACAGCCTTTTCTGGCCAGAAGCTAATGGCTCTAAATATAGAGTGCGTTAATCTCCGTGTGCTTCATACAGAGCGGAAAGGTCTAGAATATTTGGGTTGTAAAAAAAATGAAGATTTGCCAAAGGCTTTCCTGAACTCTGTCTTTCACTCTGTTTAATTTTGTCAGCTGTCCTACATCTCTCAGATGGCATTTTAACAAGGGGGGGAAAAAGAGATAAGGAAAAAAAGTCCATATCATTGTATTCACTCGAAAATGGGTCATCAGTCGGTCAAAGACAAAAAAAAAAAGAAAAGTGACCAAATATATTACACTCTTGGGGGGAAAAAAAAATGTTTGTCTGTCACTTGCTGCTTAACCCTTTCCACGTGACTCTCTCTTTTTTTTTCTTTTTTTTTTTAAAGGCACCAAAAGCCATTTGCTCTCTGTTCATCTTGAGCCATGTCTCAGAATGCCGGAGTTTTTTGTTTGTTTGTTTGTTTTTCGTTTCTTTTTGTGCCGAGGCCGCACATACAGACAGATAAGAGTTCGGACTGGTGAAGAGAGATTTCATTTTTTTGCTTGTTTGGTTTTTTTTCCCTCTCTCTCTCTCTCTCTCTTCTGGAATACTGGAAAGGCCTCATTGATCATTCCACTGATAGACGACTCTGGGTTCCTGAATGTGAGGGCCCCAGTCCCCCAGATGATGCGTGGTGATGAACGAGACATCAGACACCTGACACTAGATTTGTCCCACGTCACAATCGCTCTCTGTCTCCATGCCAATAAAGAGACACACTATCTCTCTCTCTCTCTCTCTCTCTCTGTGGATGGGCTACAGGTCAGCAAATGTTTCTCTCTTGATGAAGTGTGTGTGTTTGCAGGCACCTGAGAAAAAAAAAGAAATAGAGAGAGAGAGAGGGAGAGAGAGAGAGAGAGAAAGAGAAAGCAGGCTGATAGATTGACAGGCAAGCAGGTGGAGCTGCTCCCAGATAGACAGTGAGGGATGGTTCTGTCCTAAGTGAGGAGAAAGCCAAGCCCAGGGAGAATGGAGAGTGATGAGGAGAAAGCCAGGCCCAGGGAGAATGGGGAGTGATGAGGAGAAATAAGACTTGGGATGTGCAGTTAGGGATCACAGAGAGATCTGGACAAGGCTAACAGTTACAGTACGGTATCGGGAGGCTTAACTGTGCCGGGCTGAACGGGAGCGGAGCCTGCGGTCCGTCAAAACCTCTTTTGAGACGCCTTCAATCTGTGACATGCCACGCTTTAGATCTGACTCCTCTCTGTGTTATCCAATCAGATAACACTACATAGGACCCAGGGCGAGCTATTACACAGCACTGGAGCTGGAGAAATGTTTTTTGCTTTGCTTTTTGGTGTGTGTGTGTGTGTGTGTGTGTGTGTGTGTGTATGTGTGTGACTCTGTGTGTGTGCTTGTGACTCTGTGTGTGTGTGTGTGTGTGTGTGTGTGTGTGCATCCCACCAGGGGACAAGGTGACACTGAGCTGAGTGGTAGATGGATAGGGGGGGTCTTTTTCCCACTAAAGGTGTTTATGCCCAGGTGGACACATACACACACACACACACACACACACACACACACTCAGGCAAAGTCCCCACAGACCCACAGCATAGCCATTAACTAATGTCAACTGTGTGAAAGCTTTCCTCTCCCGGCATGTCCAGTTCACCGGCCGGGCCAGCGCCATCAGAACCATTACGTCTATGGATTACCCACGAGGCACCCAGCAACTCCTCATTAAGCTCTGCCAACCGCAAGGCCCCTGAATGAAAGAGTTTACAGAATTTTCCAAAGTAAAAAAAGAAAAGAAAAAAACAAAAAAATTTGTGTACATTGTGACTAGGGGACCTCGAGCCTCCTGATGGTTGCTTAGCTCAACTCATGACACAGCTCCAGTTCTCAACTCCAGTTTACACAGTGGTGTAATGGTTCTGCTCCAGTTTACACAGTGGTGTAGTGGTTCTGCTCCAGTTCACACAGTGGTGTAGTGGTTCTGCTCCAGTTTACACAGTGGTGTAATGGTTCTGCTCCAGTTTACACAGTGGTGTAGTGGTAATACTCCAGTTTACACAGTGGTGTAATGGTTCTGCTCCAGTTTACACAGTGGTGTAGTGGTTCTGCTCCAGTTTACACAGTGGTGTAGTGGTTCTGCTCCAGTTTACACAGTGGTGTAGTGGTAATACTCCAGTTTACACAGTGGTGTAGTGGTTCTGCTCCAGTTTACACAGTGATGTAGTGGTAATACTCCAGTTTACACAGTGCTGTAGTGGTAATACTCCAGTTTACACAGTGGTGTAGTGGTAATACTCCAGTTTACACAGTGCTGTAGTGGTAATACTCCAGTTTACACAGTGGTGTAGTGGTAATACTCCAGTTTACACAGTGCTGTAGTGGTAATACTCCAGTTTACACAGTGGTGTAGTGGTAATACTCCAGTTTACACAGTGCTGTAGTGGTAATACTCCAGTTTACACAGTGGTGTAGTGGTAATACTCCAGTTTACACAGTGGTGTAGTGGTTCTGCTCCAGTTTACACAGTGATGTAGTGGTAATACTCCAGTTTACACAGTGCTGTAGTGGTAATGCTCCAGTTTAAACAGTGGTGTAGTGGTAATGCTCCAGTTTAAACAGTGGTGTTGTGGTTCTGCTCCAGTTTACACAGTGGTGTAGTGGTAATGCTCCAGTTTACACAGTGGTGTAGTGGTAATACTCCAGTTTACACAGTGCTGTAGTGGTTCTGCTCCAGTACACAGTGGTGTAGTGGTTCTGCTCCAGTTCATATAGTGGTGTGGTGATAATGGTGAGAGGAGTGTCTGGAAGGAGTCCAAATCCCAACCATGATGTGTCACTTATGACGTGACCCTGTACAAGGTTTTTTTTTCTTTCTCCAGGATCATGTGACTTTTACCTCATAAGATAATAATTTGGAGTTACTTTTGATTACCCTGTTGATTAATTATTACGGCTTTGTGTCTTATGAGTGTAGTGAATTGTAGCTGACCTGTAAATTCAGGAAACATTTAATGTATTTTATTTGTAAGTGAGGAAATGTTTTATTACAGAGAGATGTGGGTAAAGTGTAAGAATCCTCCTTCACACCCTGTCACGGCATCTGTTTTCCTGCGGTATCTGTTTCCGCCGGCGGTGAGGAGAAAGCGTTTGCATTTTAGCTAGCTCTCAGCGCCTGACTGGGAATGTGTTACTCAAGACAGATGTCAGCCCGTTTCCTTTTAAAAGGTATCTTTTTTTTGTGTTTTTGTTTTCATTCCTCGTCCTACGCGCCGTTCTGCAGGTGCTGAAGGAGTCTTGAGCCCGCCTTGAAGGACTGCTATTATGTTTTAGCAGAATGTGCGAAACCCAGCCCTGACATCGGAGAGAGAGAGAGAGAGAGAGAGAGAGAGAGAGAGAGAAATGGCAAAGAGATACATGATGAATTGCTCCCGTGCCAAGCAAACCTCCACCGCATGTTTTTTTAATGTCCTCTCTCCGCATGTGTGGTGCAGAATGTGCAAAGACTCATGGATTAAATGTCTGTGTTTCTACACGGCTTTTTTAAAATTTTCTATTTATTTATTTATTTATTTGTTTTTTGCTGAGGTTTGCTGAGGTTATCGCGCGCGGTGCTCCGGCGATACGTGCGCTCTTGTTCATTTTTTAGCGTTATTAACCCCTGAGAACCGCTCTTCACTGCATTTACACCAGAACTGGGTTAAATACACATTCAAACGTTTAGGCCCCGTTCCAATACTCTCTCGTGTTACCTCGTGTCCTGTTCCGCTGAAGTTCCTTGAAATTCTAACAGGACTGAATAAACTTTGTACCAAATAAACATTGAGTGAATGTCTTTGCAGAATCTTCATCAAAACACTGCCGTTAAAAGAGAATGAGGTCACAAGGAAAGGGAACATTTGGAGTGGATTGGGACCAGGCCCCCTGTCATTCAAATACTTCACACACTTGCTTGTAATGAGGTCTCATTCAAACAGATGAAAAGATTTCCCTGTTCAGATGTTCAGGCTTTCCTGGCCCTGTTGACCAGAGTTGAGTAGTTTAATATATGAGCACAGAGGTGCAAAGGAGAATCTTTAAAAAGAAATTAACATCCAGAAGGATCTTTGTACGTGTGTGCATGTGTATGCGTGTGTGTGTGTGTGTGTGTGTGTGTGTGTGTATGGGAGGGCTCATTTGATTTGCAGAGCTAGTCCTTGAGTATGTGAAGCGTTCAGGCTGACTGGTTCAGTATGTAATCAGTGGAAGGAGTGGGAGGCAGAGAGAGAGAGAGAGAGAGAAAGAGAGAACGAGTGAGAGAGAAAGAGAGAAAGAGAGAAAGAGAGAGAGACAGGGCTTTGGAGTCAGGGGAGAGAACAGAGACTTCAGCCCGGAGCTCATTGACAATAAACCTAAGAAACAGACACAGCATTGGATTCACAGAACAGGCTGGACTGGATGACCTCCCACTGTCTTTCTGTCTCTCCAACACACACACACACACACACACACACACAGAGTTTCTCCCTGTCTTTCTTCGTCTCTCTCTCTCTCTCTCTCACACACACACACAGACAAACTTAATCTCTCCCTCTCTCTCACACACACTCATCCACGCACACACACACACACGCACACACACACCACACACACACACACACACACACGCACACACGCACAAACACACACACACACACTCCACACACGCACACACAAATACACCACGCACACACACACACACACACAGTGTGACTCAAAGAGTCCAAACTCTAACTACTACTCTCCAAACTTTTATATTACAGCTTCACATTCTGCACACACACACACACCCACACACACACACGGTGTCTGTCCTATCCCCTCTCTCTTTGCCACCCAAATGTCAGACTGAGCTGTAGATCACTGGAGGCGTGGAGCCAATATCCTGCCTCTGTCGTCACGGCGACGGCCTTGAGAGGAGCCAAGGGGAGATGGTGCGCGTTTAAACAGGAGTGTGTCACCCACAGGGGGAGGAGGAGGAGGAGGGGATCGGTGTGATTTACTGCTCGTAAGGTTGTTAGGCCGAACGGTCCGAGGTAAACGGAAATGAAGAATAGGACCACGGCCAGAGCATTCTCGAACCGTCTCCGTGCGAAAGAGTCCTCGACACTGAACGTCGCTCTTAAACGGTTTCACGTCCGTCCTCGCGGCCAAATAAAGTAAAATATATATAAATTAATAAATAAAATGAAACACCATGTCTAAGTCTCTTAGTCCCAGTCTCTCTGCAGTATGTCAGTAATTCATGAACGGACAGAGGTCACAGGCTCAGTGTTTGGATGCAAGACTTCTTCAGAGGTTCTGTAAAACCACCTCTGCAAGTATATAAACACACACACACAAGCACACACACACAAACACACACACACACACATTCTTACAACAAATTATGTACATGTCTTCAAGCTGTTTTTCTCTTGCGGAAAGGTCAGTTAGTCAAACCAGCAGGACTGAAACGTACAGAACTGTTTAACAAGGCAATACGATCAATCAAGTCCTCCAGCAGGCCATCAGTCAATCAATTGGTCAATCGCATCCGTCCGTCACGCAGAAAACGCCTGTAACCGGTTTGTTCACACACGCGGTCGCAGCGTTCCCGTCACCTCACCCATCACGCCTAAACACTGAAGACTGACGATACCGAACGTGACATCACCACAGCAGAACTGTGCGTCGTAATCATTAGAGATCACTGGTGAAAACACACCAGGGCTTTTCGTGTGTGCTTTTGGGGCAGATTACAGAAGGGCTTCACTGAGGTATCTGACCTCATGTTTACTGCTCTGTGCCTCTAGTCACTCCCAGCATATGCTGAATCCTCGCGATCAGAGCTGCGTCTCTTCCATCGCCGCGTGACTCATCCAGGGTCGGATTCTGACACAGATGAGGCACACTGGGGTGTCATCCAGGGTGACCAAATTCACATCAATACCGTCATATGTGGTGAAACCTGCCCCCTGACTCAGGGCTTCAGATGGAGCGCGCGCGCGGCATATCCTGCTAGCGACGCCGTTGTCATCGACGTGTCTCCGCGGTCAAAGAGCGTTCAGCGTTTGACCCGCGTTTCTCCACGGAAACGGCCTCCCCCCGATGCTGAGTTTGCGTCCGAGTTTACTGAACGCCGGCGTGTTAAAACGCGTTGGTCGTGTGCAGTCCCAGATGAGCGGCTCTGAGTAAAGGAAATGCATAACGAGGCTCTTTAATTTTGCATCATCTCTGCTGAATATGAAATCTGTGTTTTGGCTATCCTGCTTCAGAGAGACACGTTAATGCGCTCTCTCTCTCTCTCTCTCTCTCTCTCTCTCTCCCCCTGTGGCTCTCCCCCTTTTTTCTCTGTTTTCCTAGAGTAAAAAAATGTTTTCCAACTTTTACAGAAACAGAAATAGCATCTGCTATCTCTATTTTTCACCCCAAAAAAAAAAAAAAAAGATTTAACAGTGAGTCCTCTAACCTATTCTTTTTTCTCTCTCTCTCTCTCTCTCTCTCTCTCTCTCTCTCTGCCTCTCTCTCTCTGCCTCTCTCTCTCCCTCTCTCTCTCCCTCTCTCTCTCTGCCTCTCTCTCTCTCTCTCTCTCTCTCTCCCTCTCTCTCTCTCTCTCTCTCTCTCTCTCTCTCTCTCTCTCTCTCTCTCCCTCTCTCTCTCTCCCTCTCTCTCCCTCTCTCTCTCTCTCTCTGTCTGCCCCTCTCTCTCTCTCTCTCTCCCTCTCTCTCTCTCTCTCTCTCTCTCTCTCTCTCCCTCTCTCTCTCTCTCTCTCTCTCTCTCCCTCTCTCTCTCTCTGTCTGCCCCTCTCTCTCTCTCTCTCTGTCTGCCCCTCTCTCTCTCTCTCTCTCCCTCTCTCTCTCTCTCTCTCTCTCTCTCCCTCTCTCTCTCTCTCTCTTTCTGCCTCTCTCTTTCTGCCTCTCTATCTCCCTCTCTCTCTCTGTCTCTCTCTATCTCTCTCTCTCTCTCTCTCTCCAGGTTAACCATTCATGCAGAGTGTCCCATGCATCTGGAGGACTTCCCCATGGACGCCCATGCTTGTCCTCTCAAATTCGGAAGCTGTAAGTGCAGCCCGTGTTCTTGATTTATTTGTCTCCATTTCCCACGGATCAGCCCTTGATATACCCACAAAAAGGTTAGACTGAGAACAGCTTTTTAGAGAGATTTCCATGGATCAGAGGAGCCTGAATATCCAGGTTTCTGCCTGGCTCAAGTCCCTTGAGGAGAAAGATTTGATGCTGGGGAGATGGAAAATGCCTACAATATAATCGATGTCCGGATGGCATTTGTTCAGAGATGAAACATTTACTTTCTTTACCAGCTCTTTTCCACGCTTCAGTAAATCTTTGAAAGCTCGTTTGTTTTGGGGTTTTTTTCGAACCCAAAAGAGTTACTACTTACCAAAAACAAGGACAAAACTCCTCTAACCCTGTCAAAAGGGACAGTATGTGTTGTCCCACACAGTGTCAAACATCATTAAATTCACGCATTCCTTCCGGAACACAGCTCCCCGTTCTAGAACTTTCCACCGGTGCTTTTACGTGACGAAGCCTAAAATACGAAAGGTCGCGGGGTCACTTGACATGTCATGATTTGATGTTAATGCAACGATGCATCTCAGAGAGGTCAGGGCGATGACTATAACGTCTCAAGCGAGCGCCTTAAACAAACAGTTTAAATTTGATGAGTGATGCTAGTCGTACCTAATGGCTCTAAGTCAGAACATAATTGTCTAATTAATTTATAGGCCAAGTCACAACAAGACCCAAGGGGGAGGAAACGCTGCCATTCATGGATTTGTCAGCAGCTAAACAAGCCCTCATTTCCCAGTTTACATGAAAAAACAAAAACAAAAACAAAAACAAAAACAGACCTGCTGAGGAGGAACAACGCTAGTTATGCTAAAGGCTAGCGTTACGTAGTAAGTAAGAGAAAGAGGCTGTGTTCAGAACGCAGAGTGTGTCCGGTAAAAAAAAAAAAAGACAAAAACAAAAACAAAAACTAACTGGTTTTGTTGGTTTCCAGTGGCGCTTTTTCAGACGCCAACACAACGCCCTGGCACGTTTACAGCTCCTTCGTCATTAGCGTTCGTTTTCTCCCTGCCCGAGCGTCTCCGACATCGCCGAAACAATCCGCTCCTTAACGCCGCTGTCGTACGGTCGGCAAGCGATTAGCGTCTTTTGTGTTCGCGTCTCCGCCCTGTTCAATCCAATCACCCGCTATTCGCTTTTGCCTTTGGATTCTCCCTCTCAGAGACAGAGCAGCAATCAGCGAGAACCACGCGGAGACCTCTCCAATGCTCCCCTTTAGTTCAGAACTCCTCCGAGTCTGAGAACTTCTCCAACACATCAACCACTTTGTTTTTAAATGCTCCATGATGAAGCTGTTTTTTGGAGAGGGGAAAAAAAAAAAAAGCTTCGATATAAATATTGATACTTATTGTTTTCTTTGTTTGTTTGTTTGGTTTGTTTGTTTGTGTGTTGTCTGAGGAACAGTGGTAGCATTGGCGTAATGAAACGGGAAGGAAAAAAAACACACACCTCTGCATCTGCATTGGTTTGATAAATCACAAAAACCTCACGTTTCAGAGGTTTTTGAAGCCGCTGTTTTTTTTTATTTTTTTAATTTTCTTTTTTTTCCGTCGAGTGAAGCAGTTTTTCCGTGGGGTCACACATCCCAGCCTAGCCTTCTTCACAGGCGCCGCGCCGCGCCGTGAACCCCAAGCTCCGAGGAGACGGCAACTTGCCGCCGCAGCAGAAAGACCGCAAGAATAAAAATCCGTCTCCAAATTAACACCCATGATGAAAACTGCTTTTGAACATAAATCTTCATGGAAGGAAAAAAAAAAGAAGAAAGCAAAAGGGAGGGGGGCGGAGTAAAAAAATTGCAGCCACAGTCAGAACGTGTGTCGTGAATTTTTTTAAAGTGTATTCACACATGCAGCGAAGCGGGGTCCTGGAGGGTCTGTTCTTTGTTCTTCTAAAAATTCATGGGTATAATAAAGCTGTGTGTGTGTGTGTGTGTGTGTGTGTGTGTGTGTGTGTGTTTAAAGGGACTGCCACCCGCTCTCTGACATTATTTAACTTCTGAGCTTAAAGAATTGCAAAAAGCTGAATTTCCACTGCACACATTAAAGGGATAGAATAAGACAAAAAAAAGAGGAAGAGAAGAGAAGAGTAATTGATGTTGGAAGAAGAGATGAGCGGCATATGTTGTCATTAGCTTCTCCTCGTGAGGAAGGCAGAGGAAGTTTCTGTGCCAATGCCGTGGCTTTGTGAACTCTTTGAAAACTCGCTCTGTTTCTTATGGCTGGAAATAGGACAAGAGGGGGGAAGCCGGTTCGCTTCCCGTACGGAAATCAGATTCCATTTCCGGAAAACCTGGAAATCGGTTTTTAAATCTCGGTTTTTCACAAGATGTTTTTTGACAAGGTGTCCTCTAACTCAAACATTATTCTGTTTTCTCTTTCTTCTACCCTGTCCCTCTCTCTCTCTCTCACACACACAGACACACACACACGCACACACACATGCACACAGACACACACAAACACATGCACACAGACACACACGCACACGCACACACACACACTCCAGTGTGCATGCATTAATTGACTTTGGATCCAGAGGCTGAGAATGTGGGTGGGGTCAGTGCCAGCAGCACCACCTGACCTTCTCACTTCTGTTTTTCACTTTTCTTTTTTCGCTTTTAAAATTTCATCGTTGAAGTGAAGCGATGGTAAATCCACACCTTTGTGCGCGCCGACAGCTGTGGGGCGTACGGATGTGTGTGTGTGCGTGTGTATGTGTGTGTGTGCACTTCATTATCAATTACAATTCATTATAGATTAAGTGGCATTAAAGCTGATGCGTTTTAGCTTTTGATTAATGGCCTTCCAACAGAATAAAACAATAACTTTTCTCTCTAGCTATCAAAATTTAATTAACCCAAGCTCTGGCCGAGAGCCTTAATCATATTTTTGATGCCTTGTCTGGGCGCCCCCCCCCCCCCGCCTCACCATGCAATATGTACTGACACGTGTGTGTGTGCATGTGTGTGCGGGTGTATGTGTGTTTTTTAACAAACAGGAAGTAGTTCTACTTATGTAACAACAGTCAGTTATCCCGAAGTTACACCTTGCATTCAGGGGAGCGCTAGTCGAAAGGAGCTAATCAAAAAAACAAAAAACAAAAAAAAAAGAAAAAAAACACAAAAGCGAAAGAGAAAAAAGAGGCATTGTTAACCTAGAGGAAACTGTAGTTTATTAAAGTTGCACCTCATTGAAATGCATTTATTCATATTTATGACACTTCTCCTCTTTTCCCTCTCCGTCCTGATCTTTGTTCTACACTGTGACATGAGAGTGCGTCTGCTGAAAAAGCGCTTTCACACACACACACACACACACACATACGCACACACACACACAGAGACGCTGCGCCTCATCACAGCAGGATAATACTCTTATGGAAAACACACACGCACACACACACACAGAGACGCTGCACCTCATCACAGCGGGATAATGCTCCTATGGAAATCACACACACACACACACACAAAAGAAAAAAACCTTCTAGTGTTAGTCTTGTGCAGTCGTTACTGTAATTACCCTCCAGTGTGGTTGGATGGTGTATGTCAGAGCAGTTTCTTGGTGCTCTGTCTAACTCATACTGATTAGATGAGAGTAAAAAAAAAATATCATTTGAACATATTGTTTTTATAATCTCCAGAAGTTTCAGTGCAACTCTAACAATGATCATAATCAAATTATTACCTGAAAATGTGAGCTGGGCATAGGTCTGTAACATACAAATAGTTTCTTAGTTCTTTCTCTCTCTCTCTCTCGCTCTCTCTTTCTTTCCTTCTTTCTTTCTCTCTCTCTCTCTCTCTCTTTCTTTCTCTCTCTCCCCCCTCTCTCTTTCTTTCTTTTTTTCTCTCTCTCTCTCTTTCTGTCTCTTTTTCTTTCACTCACTCTCTCTCTTGCTCTCTCCCTTGAATGCCTCACAGAATCAACTGTATATTCACCCTAGTAATTACACAGTAATTATGATGTTACATCTATTTAATGACACATGTGATTTGAATATTTCTCAGTTTTTTTACGTGTGCTGCACCATAATGTAATTTTTTTCCTGACTCATCCCTACCCAAATCCATTCAATACGCAGCAGTTAAATAACTGCAAATGCTATTGCACCAATCTGTCTGTCACTACATTGTAATAACATTTTATTAAGCTGCAGGTGGAAATAAAAGTGTTTCAATTTTGTTTGATTGACAGATGCGTACACCAATAATGAGGTGGTGTACATCTGGACTCAGGAAGACGAGAAGTCTGTATCCGTGGCTCCTGATGGCTCCAGACTAAACCAGTACGATCTACTGGGACATGTGATTGGGAAAGAGATCATCAGCTCCAGTACAGGTATATATACACACACACACACACACACACACACACACACACACACACTATTATCAGTATTTAAAATACTCTAAATCTTCTCCTCTAGCAGAAGGCAAGTCTGTCTGTTTTCTCTCTCTGCCACAGAACATTTTAACTTTGCTCCTCTCACTGGGTTATTTACTGTGTCTGTGTGGAGGTTTTGTCAGCTCTGCCGAGCGATGACATGAAACTCTAACAGTCTACTGTACATGTAACAGAAATCTCTGACTGTCTTCTGTAATGGATCCTGCTGAGTAAGACCACCCTTCACAGACTCATTACGTTTTGGTTTTCTTCTCTTCGCTCAAGTTCTCCTCAGTCCACAGGCACCCGACAACAACTAGGACAAATTCATTTTGCTTGCCCTCTCTTTCTCTTTCTTTCTCTCTCTCTCTCTCTCTCTCTCTCTCTTTTTTCTTCTCTCTTTCTCTCTCCTCTGTGGGGCACCGCCTGCCTGCGTTTACCAATCCAATTTGTGGGCCTTTGTAATTTCATTTATCTGCAGCTGCTTTGCAGGCAGGCTGTGCATCGATTGCTTTGGGCTGGCTATATTGAGGTCGTGGGACCTGCATGGGAGACAGGGAACGAAATTGGGAACCGTGGCTGGGTTGGGGGGTTGGAGGGTTACAGGGTGGGGTTTGGGAGTTGGGGGGGGGGGGGGGGGGGTCAAAGAGTGCACCTTATCCTGGAGTTGCCTAGAAATGTAGAAAACGTACAAAAATTACGAGATGATGATGGGGGGTGGGGGGGCTTGTTGTCAAAGCGAGGACTTGAACTGGGCACGATGTGAATCTCTGAGCGTGTTTCTCGTCAGACTGCGACACTCACGCGTCTACGCCATCCGCTGATTGTGTGTTAAACATAAGCAGATTGAAACTCAGAGACTGAGGAAGCCGGTGATTTTTCCAGCAATTTCCATGGCTGTTAGGGTTTTTTTTTTCCCTGAGAAATGGCACACTTAAGACAAAAAATAGGAAGAGAAAGAAAGAGAGAGAGAGAGAGAGAGAGAGAAACATTTACTGTTCAACCGTTCACGTGACAATGTAAGAAAATGCACACCACACACACATGCACACACACGCACACACACACACACACATGCTTTCTCTAGATTAGAGTACACATTCCTGGATTTTGGATTCAAGAATTTTTTTTTTTTTTACGTTTTAATCTTCAAACTTTTCTCCTCCCCAATGGATTGCTCTTCGCTTTGCATACAGATGAGAGGCCTGGCGAGGAGGAGGAGGAGGAGGAGGAGGAGAAGGGAGGAGGTAAATCTATCATTGCGCTGACCGGGAACAGAGCGATAGTTCATTTGAATTGGCAACAAATTACCAGGCAATTCTTCTGCCCAGCTCCGCTTCATCAGGAATTCATTTGATCTTCGCCTCTGATTACCGTGGCAACCTCCTCCTCGAGTCTTTTACACCCAAACGCCCGCGCGTATCTGACTTCGTTCTTTTTTTTCTTCCTCCAGCATTTTACAGTCTGTCCATCATTTGTGTGCGTGTGTGTCGGACAATAGATTGGCAGTTCTGATCTTTCAAGAGGTCGCTCAAAACGCTGTTCATAATATTCACAACAGAGGCTGTACAGCCCTTGCCTTCAGTGCAGACCGAGGTCCATTCTCTCCCGTAGGGATTTATGGTGAGAGGGCACGGCTGTGTGAACTGGGACAGGTTTCGAATGCAGCTCAGTAGGTTGTGTTTACCAGTCCACGGGTGTGAATTTACACAGACTCGTCGCTGGCGCCCTCTTATCGACTCGCCTCCGGATGAGGAAGGGCCTCTCCCGTCTCCCCCTGTCCGCCGCGGCCCCCGTGAAAACAACAACAACAACAACAGCAAAACAAACCAAGCAAACAAAAAAAGACATGTCTCATTCTGTTTGAGTCGTCGGGCCGGGAATGCCCGTTTCAGATTATTTCTTCTCCCTTTTTAATGGCTTTACATCTCAACCCCGCAGAGGTCAGAGAGCAAGAGAACATGTCCTCACAGACAGAGGTCAGAGAGCAAGAGAACATGTCCTCACAGACAGAGGTCAGAGAGCAAGAGAACATGTCCTCACAGACAGAGCAACTCGAGAGAAGGAGAGGAAGAAAAAAAAAGAACCTCTCTGTGCCGATTCAGAAGAGTGGGCCCTTAATAAAAGGGTCTCAAACAGACGGAGAGGACTGGTCTCTGGGACTGGGAGTCTGATGGGTGATGGGAGATTAGTGTTAATAGTGCTACTGGGAGGGAAGGATAAGGACGACCCTACGACGGTCTGGTAGGTCCCTCCGAGGTCGTCCTCAAACGACAAAGACCAAATTATTCAAGACACATCCATACACGTTATACCTGACGCCTCTGTGAAGTTTGTACACAAACACCAAATCAAAGCATCAGCACTCCTCTGGTTCTCTAACACTTTGTATAAACTCTTCTCTTTTTAAAAAAAAAACCCAAAAACTTCTGCTGGGTATGACTGAGGTAACTGGGAGTGTTCTGGAGTCCCTGAACAGTCTGTTCCCACGCAGGGATCTTCTGTCTGATGCCCCCTGTCTGCCCGGGTCAGAACATCTCATCTGGACCAGCCGCGCTGGTCAAAACAAAGCCTGCCCTCAACAAACAGACGCTGAGATAGACAAGCCAGCTCTCAACCTTACCACAACACAAACAAACAAACACACTCCTAATCACATGCACACATGTACACACACACACACACACACACCACACTTCTGCTTCACACCAGGACTCATGCTAAGGCCTATGTGTCCTAACTCTGATAAATGAAGTCTTGAATATTTTAGTATATTGTGTTTATGTTTTGTTTTTGTCTTGGACATAACATTAATAATTCATTTTCTTTCCTTTCTCTCTCTCTCTGTCTTTCTAACCCCCCCCCCCCCCTCACCCCTGACAGGAGAGTACGTTGTGATGACTACGTATTTCCATCTGAAAAGGAAAATTGGCTACTTTGTGATTCAGACCTACCTGCCCTGTATTATGACCGTCATTCTCTCCCAGGTCTCCTTCTGGCTCAACCGTGAATCTGTCCCAGCGCGAACCGTTTTCGGTAAGTGTGTGTGTGTGAGTGTGTGTGAGCGTGTGTGTGTGTGTGTGTGTGTGAGTGTGTGTGTGAGTGTGTGTGTGAGTGTGTGTGTGTGTGTGTGTGTGTGTGTCATCCGCGTCTCCCCTCTCTATGCGTTGAACAAAGTGCCGAGCTACTCCTGCAAACAAAATGTCGGACAAAATGCCGTGTCATCCGGTTCAATTTTACACAACAAAAAACGGGCGAAAACGGCAGCCGCGGTGGTGTTTGTTCGTTTGTTTATTTGTTTGTTTGTTTTCTGCTGAGTAAATGCAATGCAAGTTAAAAAAAAAAAACAAAAAAACAAGTGCACCAGGGATGTGATTAAAAGTTTCTGTGGCAGAGGAGAAGAAGAGGAAGAAAAAGAAAGAGGAAAAAGTTTGGCTGTGCCAGGGCTAAAGTGGGAGAAGTGCAGCAGCAGGCAGAGTGTTGTGGACAGTGATGGATTGGGATTTGAGAGCGTTTAAGGATGACTGGCTGAACCTGTAATTACCACCAGCATCACACACTGCCACCTAATTAATGACAGATTAGCCGCCCAAACAGGGACCATAATGAAGTTGGAGAGAGAGAGAGAGAGAGAGAGAGAGAGAGAGGGAGAGAGAAACTCTTGTCTGGGGCGGACAAGAAGCAATAAACCCCAAAAGCGTCACAGTTGCATCTTCTGCGGCGGGATATTGGCGTCTAAGCCAGCTGGAGTTAAGAGATTACCGTTTATCGAGCTCTCGAAAACTTTGTCAAGGTGTCTGTGTTTTTCTTGCTTTTCTTCTCGTTTGCTCGAGGAAGTTTGAAGGTTTTTTTTGTTTGTTTGGTTTTTTTTTTGCTTGAGGAATAGTTTTTTTTGGGGGGGGGGGGGGGGTGGTGAGAGTAAACACTTGGCGGAGTCAAAGTCTAAACGAATGTGCAGAGAGAAGCAATGACCCCGGCTCCTCTTAACCTGCCGTCCTCAAACACACACATCACCCTGTCAACACAGCTGAGTCACACACACACACACACACACACACTCAGCTCCACTGTGCAGAGAGAGAGAGAGAGAGAGAAATGAGCGCTCTCTCCGTCAGAAAAAGCTTACATCGATAAAAAATACAAATCCTCGTCATTCACTCCTTTTTTCTTTTGTTTTTTTTTTCTTATCCAGTCAGAACCGATTCTTTTCTGCTTCTAGAACACTCCAAGAAATGTCAAGGGCATCATAAACACACCTTTTCATACAAATACATGTTTTTTCCTTCCTAAAGCATTCAGGATTGCACAGTTAGCTTTGCACATATGAGGAACTTTACAGAGCATTATTAACTTGCTGCCAACAGAAAATATTTTCTCTTTTATTCATCAATCTTTCATTTCCTTTATGTTTCATAAAGACCCATAAATACACCCAATGTGTTATCCTATGTTTTTATCGCCTTCTGACCTAACCACTGGTCTAGCGTGTGGAACGAGGGGCATGTAAGGTTTAGTCTTAACTGTGCATTTTTGAAGAAGAAGAAGAAGAAGAAGAGGGAAAAAAAAGAAAGAAGAAGAGACCTCAGTAATGTTGGGGGATCTGATTGTCTTTACTGGGAATTCCAGACGAAGGCAAAACCCTGACCCGTGTAACCAACACATGACGACGGGAATTAAGACCATAGAAGACCGCTGGCATTAGACGCTCGGAGAACAGCGTACCCATAATGCTCCAGTAAGCGATACACGTGTAATCCGTCAGCTGGTAAAGTTGGAGCGGCAGGAAAAAAAGAAAAAAAAAAAAAAAAAAAGCTTTTCAGTGGCAGTGCTCTGGTCTCACTGCTCCTGCTGGGTGGCCTCGGTTCAAACGTGACTTAACCAACCTCACACAAACAAGCTGACTCCCTCTCAGATGCCTCCTCCTCCTCCCCCTCCTCCTCAGCCGCCATCCGTCCCTCGTTTCCTCACATCCCTCTCTCTTCAGGCAGCGTGAAGGAGTGTTTCATTGCGGGCGGAGTGCCTCCCTGCAGGTTGGAGTGCCTGTCGACTAATCAGGGCTCTGAAGCTTATAGCAGAGCTGAGCACCACACGACCTGAAGTGTAGCAGGCAGCTGGCCCCGAGAGAGAGAGAGAGAGAGAGAGAGAGAGAGAGAGAGAGAGAGAACCCACAGCCACCTGACGCATAACCCCCCCCACATCCCCCCGCATCATAACACACACTCACAGCTAATGCACACCCTGTCATATGCACACACACATACAACCACACACTTGCACACACTCTCTCTCACACAGACACCCACACCCCCACACACACACTCTCTCACATATATACACTCACACACGTCTGTGCACACACAGAGAAACAAACACAGGCTCTCTCTCCCTCTCTCTCTCTCTCGCTCTCTCTCTCTTTTGCACTCACACACACACACAGAGAGCTGTATATTCATTCTTAGAGGCAGAGACCTGTCTCAGGAGAGCAGAAGCCACATACAACACAAAATGTGTGTGAGCCTATTCATCACTGGGACCAGCTCTACCACTGAGGACTGGATCAGACCTGCAGCCTCCTCACCACAGTCCCCAGAGACCCAGGCTGCAGGCTGGGCCCGGGTCAGATGCATAAGTGCTTACTAACTAAGGGCTTTAGGGAGAGAGTGAGGGTCTCGGCTGAGGAGTCTGAAGTACACAGTCATGCAGTCCTTCCCCTGTAGATGTGTTAATAAAAACTGTATTCTAGCACTGCAGGTGAATACTGTCTTCAGGAGGATATTTAAGACCTACTGCTGGAGAACAATACAACCACCTCCCATGTGTGCATGAGCACGTGCTCCTGCACGCACACACTCTCACACACACACACACACACACGCACGCGCACACACGCACGAACACTCACACGCACACACTATCACACACACGCACACACACACACACACGCACACTCACACGCACACACAAACACTCACACGCACACACTCTCACACACACACACACGCTGCACGAACACACACACACACACACACACACACATACACACACTCACACACACACGCACACACACACACACACACATACACACACACACTCACACGCACACGCACACACTCTCTCACACACACACACACACACACACTCACACGCACACAAACGCTGCGCGCACACACACACATACACACACATACACTCACACGCATATACACGCTGCACACACACACACACATACACACACATACACAGGCAGCCAACAGAACTGCTGTCATTTTGTAATTACAAATGGCTCTCTTGAACTTGGAATACATGTCCCAGATTGTCTCAAGTTATTTCAACCATTGTCACCAAGTTGAACTTAAGGTCTGATTACATGTTCATATGAGTGTTTTTGGTTTTTGTTTTTTTTTAATGGTGAGTCTACAGTTAGAGATAGAGGCTCCAGTCTGGAGACAGACGCTCATGTGAGGGCCAGAGCCGGCATCTGATTGGTATTCTGGAGAAGTGGCATTTCTGTCAGGCTGGAGATGTTGGGAAAGCACAGCCTGTCTCGTCTCAGGCCTTGGGCTGGACACGGAGAGTAATGAAGCGTCCAGTTTTGGGATACAGTGCATGTTAAACAGAATGTTCTTCCATCTGCCGGGGGGGTCGTGAGATGACCCTCACACCCCCCCCCCCCCCCACTCCACCCCGGATGAGCAGTAACTACAAATTCCAGTCTGTCCCAACTCCTCACACTCTTCAACCCGGCCTGACGAGGACGTCCGCCGGAATACCGAAGTCGCCCGCCCTCTCTTTGCCTGGCAGCAGACATCCCTCCGTTTCTGTAACGACAGACGCAGGCCTCTCTTAATCTCTTCTTTTCACACCCTCCTGAACCCGAGAGTGTTTGAAAAGTGTCAAAAAACATGTAAGGGAGGAACAGTGCGCTTGTTAAAAAAAAAAGAGAGACAACAAAACTTGGCATCGGCGTTTTACGCGACCGCGGCGGCGGTTTCCCAAAACGCCACTCGCGAGTTGATGTTTAATTAATCACCCCGAACGCTGGACGGGAGCCAGTAACCGGAGCCTCCCCTGACTACAAGGGCCTGGTATTTCACCGGAACAATTATGTTTAGTCTTTCTCTTTGTTGTAATTTCTGATTTATAACCCATACTTTATGCCGCTCACAATAGACCCGACGCTGGTTCCAACACAAAGCCATCTCACAGGACATGGCTCCATACTGTTTCCTCTCTGTTCTTTCTCCTGCTTCCTACACAAAGAGATAGGACCTCGGCGTGGTGTTTAATCAGAGGAATTGCTGTTCCTCTGCATCTGATACGTCACGTCTCCCCGACAGTGGTCTCGTGTAGAATAATTTCACTCCCGGCTTTTATCTAAATAAACAAAAGCTTACCCATTCATCAACCTCTGGGCCATTCTACACAACACACAATCAGACCCCTCGCCTCAGAGCCGAGCATAGCCCCTGTCCATTCAACAAGAGCAGTCCACACTTCTCGTTTGTTTTGGGTTGCTTTTTTTTTATTTGTTTTTTGAATGTTTTTTGTTTTTGTTTCTTTGTTTGTTGTTGTTGTTGTTGTTGTTGTTGTTTTGTCTTATTAGCAAGGGGGAAAAAAACAACGTCCATAAGTGTAAGATTTCAAAGTCTAAAGTCAGTGTGTTATTTATTTTAGATTTTTATTTTTGTTTTCATTTTGTTTCTGTTTTTTTTTTCTCTCTTTTGTGTGTGTGTGTGTGTGTGTGTGCTGGACTGCAGATAACTGGGATGAGGCCAGCTCAGGTGGAATGATAGCTTTTGTCTGCTTTGAAGGAGAGCTATTCTCAGTCTCTCCCCCCCCAAACCCCCCCCCCCCCCCCCGCCCCTTTTCATTTGTCCAGTTCACAGAGGAGTGGAATGTTGAGTCGGCCTAACAATGACCTATGAAAGATTCACATTTCACACTGCAGTTGATTCATCCGCATTTCTTCCTTTTGTTGTTACTCGAATTTACATTTCTGCAGGCTCCCCTCGCTCGGAAGTGGCTTACGGCATGCGGGTTCGGTCAAGTGCTCTTCCTTCCCGCTCGGTTACCTTGGGTTTTAGGAGACAGGCTGTTTTGTTTTTTTTGTTTGTTTTTTTTCTTTTTTTAAATCCATTGAGTTTAAATCCATTGACATTCTTCATCGGAGTTCTTCACTCCTTGGCGAGTGACTTTGCATCATAAACCGACCGACGGCAATCGATGGGCTTATCCATCCATCCATCCATCCATCCGTCCAATCAAAATTCGTCTGAGGGGTGCCTGGCCCCTCCTTTCCCATGGCCTCGAGGACACTTACCGACCACGGGGAAACATTGGCACTCTTCACCTTTTAAATCTCCCATTAGTCTTACAAACGGATCCCCCTGCTCTCACAGGTCCACGGCGTATCAGTATTCCCACCAGTCCGTATTGGTGTATCAGTATTCCCACCAGTCCGTATCGGCGTATCAGTATTCCCACCAGTCTGTATTGGTGTATCAGTATTCCAAGTACACACTTAGAGAATTCCATTAGCATGTGAAAAACGGCTCTTAAAACTTAAGTGAAGAGAGAAGACCCTCTGCAGTACTGCACACCTATAGCTCCTCTCACCCGTTCATCATCACTTTGCTCTTCACCTTTTGTTGTCTTGCAACTTTACTTATTTATTTATTTATTTATCCTGCTGCGATTTTTTTGCTGCACTGCAGACCGCAGACAGACAGCATCTCCTGTGTTGTCAGCAAAGTTTTTTTAGTTCCCCTTTCTGACATATGTTTAGGGACTACTGAAGACTACTGAAGGTAGCCCCTTTGCACTGTCAGCAGTATAATTATTACACATTATTCTCCCAAGCACTCTATCGAGAATCCCATACCGTCCTCCAGAGAGACTCAGCACATCGAGCAGTAACACACAGAGCAGTAACACACAGAGCAGTAACACACAGAGAGCAGTAACACACAGAGAACAGTAACACACGGAGCAGTAACACACAGAGAGCAGTAACACACAGAGCAGTAACACACGGAGCAGTAACACACAGAGCAGTAACACACAGAGAGCAGTAACACACGGAGCAGTAACACACAGAGCAGTAACACACGGAGCAGTAACACACAGAGCAGTAACACACAGAGAGCAGTAACACACGGAGCAGTAACACACGGAGCAGTAACACACGGAGCAGTAACACACAGAGAGCAGTAACACACAGAGAGCAGTAACACACAGAGAGCAGTAACACACAGAGAGCAGTAACACACGGAGAGCAGTAACACACAGAGCAGTAACACATAGAGCAGTAACACACAGAGAGCAGTAACACACGGAGCAGTAACACACTGAGCAGTAACACACATAGAGCAGTAACACACTGAGAGTAGTAACACACAGAGAGCAGTAACACACAGAGCAGTAACACACATAGAGCAGTAACACACTGAGAGCAGTAACACACAGATAGCAGTAACACACGGAGCAGTAACACACAGAGAGCAGTAACACACAGAGAGCAGTAACACACAGAGAGCAGTAACACACAGAGCAGTAACACACAGAGAGCAGTAACACAGAGAGCAGTAACACAGAGAGCAGTAACACACAGAGAGCAGTAACACACACAGAGCAGTAACACACGGAGCAGTAACACACAGAGAGCAGTAACACACAGAGAGCAGTAACACACTGCTGAGTCTGGCTCCGACACATTTCACTCCTCTTTTCTTCCCTTCTTTTTCACTGCAGCATCGTGTTATCTCACTTCCTGTACACAGCACGTAATAATCTGGAGATCCCTTTAACCAGGTTTCTTTTATCTCTCTCCCAGTCCATTCTCATTACTATCACAGTTATTGTTTCACATGCTGGATATGATGGATAGATATAAAAAAATATGTATATATGAACATTACACATGAATCAGCAAATTATTTCTCATACTAATACCCAGGTGGTGCTTTCAAAACTCGCTTTCAGTCTGTTAAAAATGGATACAGACGGATGCTTTGAAAAACGGAATCTTTCCGTGAAAGTTCCACATCTCAGGATAAGACAGTTCCCCTGTGCGATGAACACAGACCAATTAAAACATAAATAAACACACCCCAAAAAACGTTAAAGTAGAGCAGCACCTAAAAACAATACCCAACTGTAGCAGAGCCAGACTGAGCCGAAACGCAAGGCATTGTGGGAACCACCAGTACAACAGTCTGCAGATGCTGAATACATGAGGTGACACAGTCAACCACACCAGCTCATCCTGAGTCAGTATTCATGTGAAACAACCAAATGTTATCACCCGGTCCAGAGATGCAATCACTGATCCTGGATCATGAGTATTAACCAGGTTAGTTTAAAAAACAAAAACAAAAAAAACCCAACTTTCTTCATTATTGTCATATTTCTGTTTGTTTGTTATTTTTCCTCTCAGGTGTGACCACGGTTTTGACCATGACAACCCTGAGCATCAGCGCCCGAAACTCTCTGCCCAAGGTGGCGTATGCCACGGCCATGGACTGGTTCATGGCTGTCTGCTACGCCTTCGTTTTCTCCGCCCTCATCGAGTTCGCCACCGTCAACTACTTCACCAAGCGCAGCTGGGCGTGGGACGGTCAGACCGAAGCCCAGGAGATGAGGGTGAGAACCGACGCCTGTGTCTTTATCTTTTACGGCTTGGCTAACGCGAAATGGAAGCCAGGTCGACGGAAAGCACGTTAAAAGTCGTTATTCTGCGTTTTTTCCTTCTGATGTAAACCTGACTTTAGATCACGTTGTGTTTCTCTGGGCTCTTAAGGGACAAATTTGGGGTTTATAAAGAACGGATAAGATGATGATGATAACGTGATTGGTGTCAGCAGCTCTGTATGACTACAAAGACTCAAATCACTTAGGGTGTCACCCTCAAAGCCTTAAATGAAACAGCTGCTATTGTAGTTGACGCACCAAGGACATACCGAGAAACAGGTAAGGAATTTAGCGAGCTCCAAAATGATCCAGACGTTGCCGTAGCAAAAGCAGCCCTACCCGTTCACGACAGTCTTTTTTTTTTTCCTTTCTTTCTTTACGGTGCTGTTTGTGAGGCAGAATCACGTGTAAAGAGAAAATATCCGACAGTTATCGCACTGCGAATGCTTCATTAGCTGTTTATTAACAGGCTCTTATGGGACTGCGAATCCAATTGATGTAAATACGCGGAGCAAAGAAATGACACAACGTGATTAAAATATTAATGGTGTTATGTTAACTGTGTCCTGCTGCAGATATTTGAGTGGTGCTTTAATTTACATGTTTTTTGCATTTAATTTTGTTCATTTGATTCGGATTGATTTTGAAACCCTGCTAGCTGCTAATGGAGCCTAGCGCTCTGTGGTTGCGTATTCGTTCTTTGCGTTGATTTATAAGCCAATGGCATTTGATTTATCCTCATGCAAAATTGGTGCGTTTCGGTAAGAAGAAGAAGAGGAAGAAGAAAAAGAAAAAACAAACTGTCGATTGTTGTGGTTTTCGCTCACGCACTCTCTTAATTCGATTCGATTCAATTCGGTTCAATTCAGATCAATTCAATTCAGTTGCATTTAATTCAATCTACGAGCTTTCCCTGCCAGCCCATGCATCCACATTTACTCAATATGTCATTACAGTAACACGGCAACATTCGTTTTCCCCCGTGTCTCTCTCTTGGGTTTTTCTCGTTAGGAGCTTGTCACCGTTGTCATTTTTCAGCGAGGCTGCCCCCCCCCCCCCTTCGGTTCCCTCCTGTCTTTATCTCTTCCCGGGGCTGGCTTTGCTTTCTCTTGATTATTGCTCTACTCTTTCTTTTTACCTTCCCTCCAAGATAAATGAACCCCTCAGACCTGGCGCTCGGGAAAAATGTGGTCCAGAGAGCTTTACAAGCCCTTCTGTACCGTTCCATTTCCTCGTTCGGGTCAAGCGCTGTGGAGACGCTCTTAAAAGTTAAAAGAGGGTTTTGTTTTGTTTTTTTTTTTTATTTATGCATTAGCCGCGTGAACATTCAGGCCGCGCGAAAATCCCCAGAAGAGCCCCAGATCGCATCGCACGGCCGATATCCCTGGCGGACCCCGGTAACGGTCGTAAAGTCTGCAGGACGAGAAGAAATGAAAAAAAAAAATAGAAGGTTCCCGTTGAAAGAAGTACATCCAAGCTGTAAAAGAGTTCATAAGGCATTGGAAGGTCAAAGAGATAACTTTGCAGTGATGTTTTTAAATGGGTGATTTTTAGACTCAGGAGGGATTCAAAGTTTTCGATGGTTGTTACTCTGTTCCGAGATATTTATGGCCACTTTTTTTTTTTTTTTTTACTTTTATTTCACTTTTATCTAAACGTTGCACTTGTCTCGTTCAATAAGAATCCGTTACAACCTCTCGCAAGGCTGTACGCAGCCATTCGGATCAGTTTGGTCGTTCGAAAAAGAAACCATCGCTTCCCGCGTAGTGTGAGAACAGTGTCACGGCGTTACGTGAGAACGCTCTAAGATTCATTTTCAAGCTTTAGGACTCGTGATAATTCATTACGACAGCTGCCCCAGAAACCAAATGACACCGCAGATTGGACGGAGCCGGCGGCCGAGACGGAAACGTTCTCGACTGTTGCGCCGTCCGTTTTGTGTCGAATTAGCGTAAAAAGAGCAGCCATTTCATCAAAGCGGATTGTGTGGCCAGGGTTTGGGGGGGGGGGAGGTCGTCAGTGGAGCTGGTAGGCTCTGCTGAGCAGGCAGATGGAGTGATAATTGGATGTCAGAGGCATGTTTCAGGACTGCGCTTTCCCCCCATAGGCCTGCAGCCTGCTCCGCCCTGGGTCGGTCCAGTTTCAGCGAGCCAGGGAAGAGGCGCAGACGCACTGTTTTTGGAAAAAACAGCCGGGCCTTTTGAAATCGACTCGAGAAAGAATCGATTTTCGATTTATGAAAAAAAAAAAAAAAAGGACGAAAGAAAGATATAATAAGAAAGGGAAGGAGGAGAGAAAGAAAAGAAATGACGAAAATTGAATCGGCAGACGCCTCGAGTTTCACAGAAATCTGATTTTCTGTAACAGGAGAGATTAGCGAAAGGAAGCAAACCATGAAGAACGGGGAAAAAAAAGATGAACGGAGTAAGAGGAGAAAGAATGCGTTTGCGGTGGAGGAAGAGTAGCGTTAAGAAAAAGGCTGGACAGAAGAGAGAAGTGCGAATTGATCATTTTTCCCCTGTAATTACTTGCCGAATTACTGCGTGTCTCTCCTTATTAGATGGACTGTCCAAGTGTCCGGTCACTGTAATCACATGTTAGCCTGCCAGGCCAAAGAGCTGACAGAGACAAGTTAGACTTCCCCATATCTTTCTCTCTCTCGCTCTCTCTCTCTTTCTTTGTGTATGTGTGTGTGTGTGTCTTAGACTTCCCTTTATCTTTCTGTGTGTGTGTGTGTGTGTGTGTGTGTGTGTGTGTGTGTGTGTCTTATACTTCCCTTTATCTTCCTCTGTGTGTGTGTGTGGTGTGTGTGTGTGTGTGTGTGTGTGTGTGTGCGTGCGTGTGTGTGTGTGTGTGGTGTGCGTGTGTGTGTGTGGTGTGTGTGTGTGTGAGCATTAGACTTCCCTTTATCTTTCTGTGTGTATGTGTGTGTGAGAGAGAGAGAGAAGAGCCTAACTGCAAACATTACTTACCTACAATCACTCTTCCAAAGCTCCTAACTGGAGACTTCTCTGCCAGCTCTTTTTCTTTTTTTCTTTTTTTTTTCTTTTTTTGTCCTGTCGACTGTAATTCCGGGCCAGGTGCTCTCACATTCAGTCTCAGAGTGACCTCCTGACCCCACATCTCTATGGCTTTGGAGCCTTGGCCCTGCCGCTGCAGATTGGGGTCAATTTGATTTAGCAGCTGGAGAAGAGGACGGGGGTGGACTGGTCTTTTGATGTTAGTGGCCAACCTGAGTGTCTCTCTCTCTCTCTCTCTCTCTCCCTCTCTCTCCCTCTCTCTCCCTCTCTCTTTGCCTCTCTTTGCCTCTCTCTCTCTCTTTCTGCCTCTCTCTCTCTCCCTCTCTCTCTCTCCCTCTCTCTCTCTCTCTCTCTCCCTCTCACTCCCTCTCTCCCCCCCCCTCTCTCTCTCTCTCTTTCTTTCTGCCTCTCTCTCTCTCCCTCTCTCTCTCTCTCTCTCTCTCTGCCTCTGCGCTTCATGATGAGAGGGAATGGAGAGGAACCTGTACCTTACAGAAATCTCACTTCAAACTCCAAACTTCAAATGTCAGAGACTACGTCCCCCGCAAAATACGCTCTTTCATCATCGTCGTCATCAATGTCGTCGTAATAATGATGATAATAATAATAATAATCAAAATCAAATCATAGTAATTATAGTAGTCGTTCATTTTTTTGTTTGCTTTGTTTGTTTTGTTTGTTTGCTATTTTTTTTATTGGTTGTTTATTTGCATAGTGCTTTTTAGAATTAAAAATTGTCTCAAAGCAGCTCTACAGAGGTCAGTGCCTAAACCCCCTGTGAGCAACTCCATAGCAACAGTACGGAGGAAGAAAAGCCCTTAAATGAAGTATACAGTAGGAGGACACCTTTGGGAGGAACCAAGACTAGTAATAATATTGTTTGGTCTGCTGTTATTAACAACAACAACAATAATAATAATAATAATAATAACCTTAGGCCTTCAGGTTGACTACGTCACGGCCAAAAAGACCTCAGCGTGACACTGGGGGGATGAGTTACGTTACGGAGTTGGTTACGTTGAACCCCATCGCTGGGTCCAAGTCCGAATCTCAGAGTCACTACCCGGCTGGTTAGGGCGTCGCTGAGAGCCCAGCGGGCCGTGCTCTGGGTGGGTCACTCCGGGGCGGAGTCCGGTCCGGGTCAGCACACTTCATTAGCTCTCAGCACGAGCGGACTCGCTGTCCGCTTCCAGATGAACCCAGAGAAAGAGAGCTGACCTCTCCGCTCCTGCCATGGGCAGACTGACTTGGGGCTCATGCTGTTATAGGGACCCCACAACGGTGGGAGAAACAGCTGGCTGTTCCAGACTGGGGTGAAAATGGGTAAAGATAAAATAAAGAAACCGCGTGTGCAGTCAAACAGAAAACCAGTGAAGATACTTTTGAGGTTTGTTGAAAACTGTCATAGCGTCTCGTCATGGCTCTGCTGTTCAAATCTCTTCAAAAGAGCCTTTTTTTTTCTTTTTTTTCTTCTTCTCCTATTGTTCTTGTCGTATTTGTTTTGTTTTTTGTTTTATTTGTTTGGTTGGTTGGGTTTTTTTAAGGGTTTTTTTTTTTTGTAGAATCTGAAAATAAATCAGAAAATGAATGCCAGACCATATATAGGTTAATCCCCAAAGTCTGGAGGCTTTTCTTTTCTTTTTTTTTTTTTTTGCTGGAGGATTCAGGCTTGGGCTGATGCCTCTGATGTTGCGGACGTCTTGAAAAAGCCACGTTATGTGTTTTCAGTATC
>NC_044510.1:14614113-14616613 GCF_902362185.1 Chanos chanos
AAAATTCAGTCTGTCATTCGTTCTGCCAGGGCTTGTCTTTTTTTTCTTTTTCTTTTTCTTTGTCTGTCCCTCATCTGTGTCAGTGCAGTTCACGGCGTGTCTGACTGATTTGCCATGATTTTGTGACGTTTCAGTTCTCTGTGGTGGTGGGTGTGGGGGGGGGGGGGGGGGGGGGGTGGGGGGGTTTGCTTTGTTTGTGGGTTATAACTTTTATTGTTGTTTGTTTCCTGTTCAGAAAAAGTATCGAACATTAAGGAAGCTTCAGATGTTGTTTTTTTTTAGTTTGTTTGTTTGTTTGTTTAAAAGTTGGTCTGCCATGTTGTATAGAAAACTGATTGATGTTTGAGACATTTTGACATTTTGCAAGTGTGTGTGTGTGTGTGTGTGCGCGTGCGTGTGTGTGTGCGCGCGCGTATGTGCATGTGTCCGTATGTGCGTGTGTGCGTGTTTGTGTGTGTATAGTCTTTTAAGAGCCATTGTAACAGTACTAACTGATTACCCAGTGGTATGTTGCTGTTTAGGAGAAACTTGTGCACTTATGAGTTTTGACTCTTCTATCAGAAGTGTCAAGTTTTACCTGTGAAGTAAAAAAAAAAAATTTTTTTTTTTTTAAGAAAAAAAAGTTACGTACTATATGTACTTGTATGTGACAGCAAGCTATATTAAGCAAAAAACATTAAAAATCCCACTTCATCTTGTTCACACGCTCATAAAGCAGCTGGTAATCAGTGGCTTTGACAGACATAAACAGCCATAATCACCTGTCCTTATAAACACCGTGGTTTCAAGTGGAAGTGAGCGCCTGCAGTCCAATGTATAGAGAGAGAAATGAACACGTGATCAATGTTTCGCCGCATTCTCACTCATAGACTAATGCATGACAATCTCTACGGTGGTATGAGCGTGCATATATGTGTGTGTGTGTGTGTGTGTGTGTTTGTGTGTTTCCAGTCACCTTTTCGCCCAGGGTCCAGTGCTCCTTGTTTGTACAGTGCTGTTGTGCCAGCAGTCCCAGATATACGGAGATAAAAAAGACGCCTTATCCTAGACCAGAAACCACGGGTCTATGATGGAGGCTTGTCGAGGTGGATGTTTGTTTGATGAATGTGTTTGTTTTTTTGTTTTTTGTTGTTTTGGGTTTTTTTTTTTTTACTGCTGTCTTACAATAGCATCTGCCATAAAGAAGTCCTATATGTAAGGAATATATTTCTATAGGAGTATAAACGTCTATTTATGCTACACACACATACAAATATCATACACAAATATTTACGTTTTATAAAGTTGAGATATTTATAGCATCAGTGCTCATTTACAAAAAGTAAAAATTATATTGATGGGTAGAATTAGTATAAATAATAGACAAATTATACATACAGAGCTAAATATGAATACATACATATATATATATATAATGTGTGTGTGTGTGTGTGTGTGTGTGTGTATGTATATATATATATATATATAAATATATTTATATATATACACACACACACACACACACACACACATACACACACATTAAAGGTACAAGGGCAAAACTATAATGTATATTGTGATATTTTGTAGATGTTGTTAACCCACTTTAACTAGTGAAAAACCTGGAATTTGTAGCCAGGCTAATGAAACACTACAGTTCATTCCGTGTACCATTGTGCTGGAAAACTCCATATGCTAAACAGTTGTGTTTTATCTCGCTAATGCACGGATATACAGATAGGCCTGTACCAGTGATATCCGCAGTGTTTTACTAGTGCAAAGAGAAAAAAAAAACCCCAAGCTGTGTGAAGAACTACAACACCATAATAAGCGTAGTTATGTCAAGGCCTAGTTAGTCCTTCTGCATAGCTATAAAACTAGGAGAAACCATTATGGAAAAACGCAGTTATTTGGTTATAAGAAAATGCCAGTCATTGTCCAGGCATACTGAAAACTCCCCTCTGAGATACTCCAGCCAGAGTGGTTTGCACCCTGCCTTTCCCCTTTGACCTTTCCCCTTTGACCTTTCTCCCTTTAGAAAACCAGATCGCGAACTCCAGATTGTTCAGGTGGTAGAGAATCTCTCTCTCTCTCTCTCTCTCTCTCTCTCTCTCTGTCTCTCTCTCTCTCTCTCCCTGTGTCTCTCCCTCTCTTTCTGAAGATGGTCTTTACTGTAGTTAAGGTTTTTAGCGCTCACTGTGAACTCTGCCCAGTGACCTACCTTGTCTGCACTGTGGATCCGTGGAGGAGGAGATCTGTAGAGGAGCAGGTCTGTGGAGGAGCAGGTGCTCCCTCCTGCTCCATCGTCTGCTCCCTCATCCTGTATATACTGCATGAAAGAGAAAAAGAAAACCCACACCTCCCTGCATGTCCCAAATCGTCACTGTTGAGATGTTTCACTCTGGCTCTGGCCTCTCTCAGATGAGTGTGTAGATCTCTCGTTTGATAGTTTGGTTCCATGCCTCTCTCTCTCTCTCTCCTCTCTGCATCTATCTCTCTCTGTCTCTTTCCCTTTGTGTGT
>NC_044510.1:14624113-14626613 GCF_902362185.1 Chanos chanos
CACAGTTACACACACGCACACACATGCACTTACACACACATACACATACACTGACACACACACACACACACACACACACACATGCACTTACACACACAAACACATACACTGACACGCACACACACGCACACACATGCACTTACACACACATACACATACACCGACACACACGCGCGCACCCACATATACTTACACACACACGTACACATGTACACTTACACACACACACACACACACTTACACACACACACACACACACACATACGCACACACACACAATTACACACACAACACATAGATGATGGATAGAAATGGGAGGAGTTAACACTGCAGATTAATTTCTTTCATCTGGATTTTTCATTTCATATGACTGAAACTATTAATCTGTTAACTAATAATGCCATTAATCCTGACTGACAACACACAGAGAGACCCTATGATGGCTTAGTCAATACTGTAACTGCAGCCGTAGCATACGTAAAACATTCAGAGAGAGGGAGAGAAAAAGAAAGAGAAAGTGAGAGAGAGCAAGAGAGAACGAGAGAGAGAGAGAGAGAGAGAGAGAGAGGGAGAGAGAGAGAGAGAGAGATAGAGAGAGAGAGAAAAAAGAGAGAGTGAGAGAGGGAGAGAGTGAGAGAGGGAGAGAGGGAGAGAGTGAGAGAGGGAGAGAGAGATAGAGAGAGAGAGAGAGGGAGAGGGAGGGAAGGAAGGAGAGAAAGAGAGAGAGAAAAAAGAGAGAGAGTGAGAGAGGGTGAGGGAGGGAGGGAGAGAAAGAGAGAGAGAAAGAAAAGAGAGAGAGTGAGAGAGGGAGAGGGAGGGAGGGAGAGAAAGAGAGAGAGAAAGAAAAGAGAGAAAGTGAGAGAGGGAGAGGGAGGGATGGAGAGAGAGGGGGGGAGAGAGAAAGAGAGAGAGAAGGGGGTAGAGATAGAGTGAGGTTGGGCAGGTTTCTGCATCTCTGCTCTGTAATAATGACTGTGTTGTCATGTGCTGGTGTCCTTGGCAGACTGGAGGGCTTTTGGCTGTCATTTAATAACTGTGTTCCTGGGGTGAGAGAGACAGAGAGAGAGACGAGACAGAGAGTGAGAATGAGTGAAGGACAGAGAGAGAGAGAGTGACAGAGACAGAGACAGAGCGTGAGAATGAGTGAAGGACAGAGAGAGAGAAAGAGGGAGAGAGAGAGAGAGAGAGAATGAGTGAAGAACAGAGAGAGAGAAAGAGGGAGAGACAGAGAGAGAGAGAGAGAGAGAGAGAGAGAGAGAGAGGATGTCCCCCAGTATCTGGACTTAGCACACTAACCTGAGCATGAGACCCTGCTAACTGTACTAACCATCTCTCCCTCACCTGCTGTCGTGCAGTCCTCTAAAACACGCCTCCTAAATTATTCATATTTAACAAGTACATCTCCACAACCGCTCTGTCAAACACCTGTTCAGCTTCTCCTCCCTGTCCCTTGGTTTTCTTTTTCTTTTTTTTTCTTTTTTTTTTAAACTCCCCCCCCTCTCTCTTCTCTTTTCATCCACCCCCCCCCCTTTTTTTTTCCTTGAGGGACTGCGAATGAAAGAGCAGACTGTGGGCAGTATTGTTTCCGCACCTACCGTCTTCTCTGAAGAGCTGTCAATCACCCAAAACCCCGCCTCCTCCTCTCAGAGCCTTAGACACAGAGGAAATCCTCTCCACAGCGAGTCCCTGTCAGCCAATTAAAACTTGACCCCGCCGCTGAAGTCTAATGAACACATACCCATAGACAGTGACGCTAGACATTTCTCATTAACATTTGTCCCTCCTCTACGGTCTGTGGCTGTGTGCCCCCCCCCAAAACAAAATCCTCCTGCTTAGACACAGAAAAACGTGGGAGGGAGGGGGGGGGGGCTGTTAGAGCTTTTTCCGTGTGATTGGACGGGCTGTCGCCGTGACAGCGCGGAATTTAAAGTGACGGCGACGTCTCCCTGCCGAGCGTTAACGCGAGAGAAGACATGATCCTTCAGCACCTCCAGAGCACAGCACGCATCAGTGTCCAGTAACGTCAGTGACCGGGCAGGTCGTCCTACCCAGACCTGGGTCTCATCACTGTCTAAAAGCGTCTGAATCACTGGGCCGCGTCCCACTTCTCTTTACCTTGTGTCCTTCTCTACTTGAGTTCCTATAGTTGTAACAGGGGCTGAGTGTCGTGACGCACCAACCAAACAAACATCACCTAAATGCCTTACAGAGTCTCCACCAGAATCAGCTATTTATCCTGTTCGCTAAGAGGGAGCAAGGTTACACGAAGAGGGAGCACTGAGGAGAATTGGAACAGGGCCCCAGTCATCCAAATACAGGGCCCCAGTCATCCAAATACTTCAATCACTCATTTTAACCAGGCCTAGCCCTAACAGATTGAAGCAGCGCTTTTGAATTTGAGTGAACTGACCTTTCACAGATGTTGCTAAATATTCCATTACAGGAGGTATATGACGAAAACCTCATGAACAGAGCAGACTCCTGATGTCACATGACTATT
>NC_044510.1:14634113-14639113 GCF_902362185.1 Chanos chanos
ATGGAGGGATGGAGGGATGGAGGGATAGAGGGATGGAGAGATAGAGGGATGGAGAATAGAGGGATAAAGGGATGGAGAATGGAGGGATGGAGAATGGAGGGATGGAGGGATAGAGGGATGGAGAATGGAGGGATAGAGGGATGGAGAGATAGAGGGATGGAGAGATAGAGGGATGGAGAAGGGTGGAGCCTGTGAGTGGTTTAGTGGTGTGGATGTCCGAGCATTAAAACCAGCACAAGAGCCATTTTAGATATTGTCTCAAACACACACACACAGATGCAGGCCGCTGTCTCCATGCGGTTTCTTAGCAACAACAGAGCGGAAGTCTGATGGAGCCCATGGGCCAGCGGAGCTCTCAGGATCAGACTGAAGTGAAGGTTAAGATCCACAACACAGCGTAAGTCACGTCCGCCTTCAGCTTTCTCTCCACTCTGCTCTCTCTCTCTCTCTCTTTTTTTTTTCTTTAGTGTCTCTGCTATATCCTTATTTTATGCACAGTCTTTCTTCCCTTAATGCTGTCTGTTTGTCTCGCTTCCTCATGACCCCTCTCTTTCGCTCTCTCTCTCTCTCTCTCGCTCTCTCTCCCATGCTCTGTCTGTCATTTTATAAACATGCCAATCACTGTCCATGTCTCCTCAATACTTCTTTTTTTCTTCTTTCTTTTTTATTTTCTTTTTTTCGTGGGGTAGAGTGAGGGGCAGGGATTTCCTGAAAGCATGTATCTCTCTCTCTCTCTCTCTCTCTCTCTCTCTCTCTCTCCTGCAGTCAGCGTCGGAGAGTTTGGTTTCGGTACGTGGACGGTTATCAGAGTGAGAGCGTCTGAGCGTGCTCTGTTTTTTCTCACACACACACACACACACACATCATCTCTGACTGGCACACAAACCCCTACAGTCTCTGCTGACAGCTAGACACCTCTAGATCCAAAAAAAGAAAGAAAGAAATACCACTGCTGCAATACTACATTATATGCAGTATGTGGGGCCTCCTACTGTGTGTGTGTGTGTGTGTGTGTGTGTGTGTGTGTGTGTGTCTGTATGTGTGTGTGAGTGTGTGTGTGTGAGTGTGTGTCTGTATGTGTGTGTCTGTATGTATGTGTGTGTGTGTGTGTGTGTGTGTGTGTGTGTGTGTGTACCTGTGAGGACTGCACGTCAAATGGAAGACTTCTGCGCTCTCTGCTTTTTATTATTTCCAAGAACAGCAAAGCCGTCATCTGTCTCTATCTGTCTCTCTCTCTCTCTTGCTCTTGCACTCTCTGTCTCTCTCTCTCTCTCTCTCTCTCTCAGAGGAAATCTACCCAGGACAATGCAGGGAGGCACTCTGGTCGGGATGGACAAAGGAGAAGATGAAAGAACTAATAAGCGTATGGATCCAGAGGACGGCCGCTGCGGTTGTTCTGAAAACTCTCAGGCCTTGGAGCTGCTTGCTGCTGAACTGGTTGTTTTATTTAAGAGTCTGTCCTCGCGTGGGCTCGAGGATGCAGCAAACGTTGTGAGAAGGTTGTGAGTCATAACTTGAGCCGCGCGGGTCACCGCGGGCCGGAGGCTCAGTGCTGAGATCTGCTCTATTGTTTCTTAAGCATTTTGGGCGTATTTCAGTGGACTTCTGAATAAACCAGACCCAGTTCTCTCACAGAGCACATTTCTCCCCGCTTACATCAGATGAAATACTATTCAGAGGCGTTCACAGTGGAAGTGAAGGCCAGGTGCAAGGTCCCGTCCCCCCCCCCCCCCCCCCCCCCTAAAAAGAAGCTTCTTACATAAGAGGAGAAAAGTTCTTACGTTACTCCTCAGAACAGTGCTCCTCTGGCACCTCACAGTAAATGAATCAGTTTTATTTCATTATTGTACAGACACTTTTAAGGCAAAAACCAAGGTCTGCTCGCATTCTGAGAATTCACTCTCAAATCTAGAGAGTTGTGTGTTACAAACAAAAGCCAGACTAAACATACATACATAAATAAATAAATAAACAAACAAATAAATACCTAAATGAACAAATAAATAGATAAATAGACAGACAGACAGATAGACAGATAGACAGATAGATAGATAGATAGATAGATAGATAGATAAGCTAATACTTGGATCATTCAGTTTCAGTTTCGCTTGGATCATCCAGTAAATTATTCAGTCTATGCACACGCCTGTTTTTGTGAGCGAAGGCTGGTTTGTCTCGTGTATAAATACCCCTGCCTTCTCTTCATTTCACGGTCTTGGTCTAACCTGACCTTACCTTGAACGTTAACTTTCAGTTTCTTTGATTTGTATTATTCGGAGCGATAGGGTCTGAAATCTGTTTTCTGTGTTCCTGTGCCTGATTTCCAGCCCCGCTCTGCCCCGCCCGGCCCCGCCCGGCCCTGCCCCGCCCCGATTCTGTCTCCTCCTGCAGCCTGCGACAGTTTGTCAGCTCCACACACCAATCTCTCCCGTCTGTGTCCTTCAACTGTCCTACAATCCTCAGTAATTACAGTCCTCTACTGTATTAGTTTAAAGAGAAAGAAGAAAAAGCTATGTTCTTTGCATTGCACTGAATTCAACTGCGATATTTTCTTGGCGTTAAAGAGACAGTTAAATGCACGTTTCTTTGCTTTTTTGCTTTTTTTCTTTCTTGCAGCGATGTCCTCGGCTACATTAGTCTGTAGATACTCACTGCGGATTTTAAGAATAGCCTCTAGAGAAGTTGTAGACGTTTGCAGTACCAAACACAAGAACGTTAAAAAAAAAAAAAAAAAGATCTCATTTACTGAGAACTGTAATGTCCAGCCGTTACCTAGGTAACGTCCGATGTACTCTCGGCGGGAAGTGAATGATGAAACATCCCATTGTGTAGAGGCAGGGGAAAAAAATCAACAACTTCAAAAGAAAAAGAAAGATCCAAATGCACTAGTTAGTGATATTATTTAGAGACAAAGGCCGTCACATGGAGATAAAAACTACAAGGTTAGTGATACTATTTAGAGACTAAGGCCGTCACAGGTAGATAAATGATACAAGGTTAGGCTCAGCAGCAGTGTCATGTGGCAGATGTCACTCTAGACTGATCCACATGACCCCAATTAGTCATGTGGTCCACCGACACTCTCCGGTTACTGTAAGACCACATTGTGATACATACATTCCCATCCATTCACTGGAGTTTAAGACAGATACTGACTGCGGTTATTACACGTTACAGCCAAAGGCACAAACTGTTTTTAGATTCCTTTGCAATGTGTTGGACTGAACTGTGCTTGTTTCAATGTTTGTTTTTCACATTCTTGTTTAAATGTTAAGGGTTTTTGTTTGTTTGTTTGATTGTGTTGGGGGTTCTTTGTGCTGTTATGTTGGCCAGGATGCGTTTGAATATAGATTTTGAATCTCAGAGGGAATATTCCTGGTGAGGTAAAGGTTAAAATGATTTAGAAAAAAAACACTTCTCTGATAGCTGATCTCTATGCATACTGCCATCTCTGCTCTGTCTCCTCACTCTCTCTCATGTTTCATGTGCTCTTCTGTCATAGTGTAAGATAGGATCAGATGAAGGCATCATTCTCTCTCTCTCTCTCACTCTGTCCCCTCTCTCTCTCTCTATCTCTGTCTTCTCTCTCTCTCTCTCTCTGTCTTTCATGGTGTTGAGGTGAAGTGGTATGTTCTCTCTCTCTCTCTCTCTCTCTCTCTGTTTTTAATGGTGTTGAGGTAAAGTGGTATGCTCTCTCTCTCTCTCTCTCTCTCTCTCTCTCTCTCTCTCTCTCTGTCTGTCATGGTGTTGAGGTGAAGTGGTATGCTCTCTCTCTCTCTCTTTCTGTCTGTCATGGTGTTGAGGTGAAGTGGTATGTTCTCTCTCTCTCTCTGTCTGTCTGTCAAGGTGTTGAGGTGAATTGGTATGCTCTCTCTCTCTCTCTGTCTGTCTGTCATGGTGTTGAGGTGAAGTGGTATGTTCTCTTTCTCTCTCTGTCTGCCTGTCATGGTGTTGAGGTGAAGTGGTATGTTCTCTCTCTCTCTCTGTCTCTCTCTCTCTCTGTCTGCCTGTCATGGTGTTGAGGTGAAGTGGTATGTTCTCTCTCTCTCTCTCTCTCTCTCTCTCTGTCTGTCTGTCATGGTGTTGAGGTGAAGTGGTATGCCTGCCTGTGCTTGAGCGTTCCATGAAGCCCCGCGTCATGTCGTGTAACCAGATGTCATCTAATCGTCTCTGTCAGCCATGATTGATTCCACTGCACACACCAAGTTGGCACGCTCATCTTTATCCCCACCTTCAGTGTGTGTGTGTGTGTGTGTGTGTGTGTGTGTGTGTGTGCATGTCAGAAAGGATTGGCGGAAATTGGTGTCAGAGGTAATGATCCAGCCCCGCTATCCCCCACCCCCCCCCACCCCCGAAACGAACGCCACTCCCTCCCCCTCCCCCTCCCCCCAACTCCACTTTCAATCGTATTTGATTCTGGTTTTTATTCGTTTAAATCAGTGCGTTTCCTGTGGCTCTGAGTCACTGGCGTCTTTGTCCAGAGCCAGAGACTGATGGTGACAGTAGAAAAACGGACTCTCTGTTCGGGCCATGCTGCCACTGTATGTGGGTATATTTAGTGACAGTAAAAGAAGGTGGCATGGAGGAGGGGGCTCTGGGGAGGGCGTGGGGAGTGGGGGGGGCGGTTGTGGGGGGGGGGGGGGGCGGTTCTGTGAGTCTCTGGAATTGAACAATTGAAATTCTTTGACTAGACGGACAGAGGCTCTATGTCTGAGCAGCGCTGACTTGCCGCATCTAATGTTCCACCACCCACATAATGATCATCAACAGACCAGAGTGATGAATTACTGTAATGCCCAAATTAGGAGGAGAGCAGTGTGGGACCTTTTTTAACGGCAAAAACACGGAACAATTTCTGTCTGAATCAGCCTATCTTCCTCTCCCTCTCCCTCTCTCCCTCTCCCTCTCCCTCTCTCTCTCTCTCTCTCTCTCTCTCTCTCCCTCTCTCTCTCTCTCTCTCTGAGAGAGAGGGTATTAGATAGAAAAACAGCAAAGATAAG
>NC_044510.1:14644113-14671613 GCF_902362185.1 Chanos chanos
CTTGGCCTCCGAGTCCAGTCTGTAACTTGGCCCTTTGTTTTGGTCAGGACAGTTACTGTAATTATGTTATTACTGCAGTTTGGCCGAAAGTTTGCCAAAGAGTTTAGGAGAATAAGAGGATGCTCTCAGCGGGTCACGCGCAGGGACAGAGCTTTCATTAAAGCCTTCGCGTCTTGGCACACGCCGTAGCCTATATTTTTCCCCTCGTCCTCATTTGAATGCAAGGCCGTGGGGTGGGGATGGGGGGGGGGGTGGGGGTTGTTGAAAAGCCTCCAAGCTAAATCAACCAGGCCGTTGTCAACTATCCAGTTAAATTATTCCATACTGACACAGGCACAACGTTTTGGAAGGGTTCTTTAAGCGAGAGGGACGGTTTCGGGGGCCGCGCGATAACCGTTTTCATCTCATTTACTTCATATCCTAACCACTGTTTGGAGTAACGCCAAGCGTTCACCCGTTCACGACGGCGAGGACAGCTCACCCGATCAACCATTTCTGTCACGCGTAACCTGACGACGCATCGACTGTCACTCACAGTAGAGAGAGGCAGTGGCGGCTACAGACCATCTGCAGAATTTCAAACATGACGTCTCGTCGTCGGAACAGCGAGGACGTGTCAGGTTTCCTCAGACGAGCGATAATAAAGCGGTTGGATCCGTCCGTTTCCCGTCGTGCGACCGGAGGAAGCCGACGTCCCACGCGCAGGCGAATGGACGTGGGCGGCAAACCCGCTGAAAGGAAGGGGTCGTCTCCCGCGGCAACACCTGGGGGACGGGGGGGGGGGGGTGTTGTATTTGATGTGAAAGAGTAAGATATTTCCTACAACCATTAGCGAGTCATTTAGCACGCGGCCCCGCCGAGCTGGCCCGGGGTAGTCATCGCTCTAAAAGCCTTTTCAGACGGAGGCAGGTGATTACCTTCAACAAAGATAATGAGAACCAAGGTGAGGAGATGAGGTCCTGATTTCTTCTGTGTGTGTGTGTGTGTGTGTGTGTGTGTGAGAGAGAGAGAGAGAGAGAGAGAGAGAGAGCGAGAGAGAGAAAGACAGAGAAAGGGGAAGTTGGAGTATTTCTGAGGACCCCCCCGCCGCGTCGATTAAAAAACATCTCCCTGACGCTAAGTCCACCTCATCCGCCTAAAAACCAGCCCCAATTTTCTCCTCTGCTCCTCACAAAGGAGTTCTCCTCCTCAGTTTCCTCTTCAGACACCTACTACCGTGATTCTATTCTCTCAGGCATGAAAGCGAACCAAAGAGCGAAAAAAAGAGAGAGAGAGAGAGAAAGAGAGAGATTCCCCAAACCATTGAATTGTATGAAGCTCAGATTGGTCTGTCAGTCACACAGTGCAAGCGTGTGTTTGAAAGATCATTATCCTGCAGTAATAACATGTGTGTTAAGAACAGCTGTACGCTGCTAGAATGGGAGAGGGTTTTTTTTTTTCTTTTCTACAGACATATGTAGAGGCACACGCTGAAGCATGTCTCTGGAAGATGGGACTGGCAGATATTGTCAATCACAGACAAGCCCAGGGGATCAATGCACGACAGAAAGACACGAAGCCAAACCACCCAAGGGAATTCAGCCCCTAAACAAGAGCACTGACCTCAAGGGTCAACACGTGACCTCCGACACAGAAATCAGTCACTTTCAGCTGCCTCTGGATAAGAGTGTATACTGCAGGTATTTATGTAAACACAATGTAGATTTGTTAGCAGCTGGCAGTTTTATGTAAGTGGCTACAAAGATGCGGCTAGACCCGAGGAGAGACAAATCGTGGGGTTTTTTTATTTTGAGTGGTCTGGCAACAAAATGATGTCAAGATCTGTGGTTTACACAAAATGCCAGGACTAAAAGTTTGTGTGGAAATTTAAATTTGGCATGTCAGGGTGGCCAATGTTCCATGAGTGATTTGTCACCCAGTGTCGCTCATACCAGTTCAGACCAGTTTGACACTTTTTTCTTTTTTCACATTTTCACATATGTCATTACACACAAGTATTCACGACACGGAGTTTCTCCGACACGTGGATCTGTAATCATGTAACAAGCGACACATCCGGTGCCAGTAACTCTCACTCTCTCTCGCTCTCTCTCTCTCTCTCTCTCTCTCTCTTCAAGGTCTTGGACAATGTGAGAGCTTTTGAACCTCTGGACAATTGTTCTCGTCTGTATTATTAAAATGTTCCGTCTGCTAAAGCTGTAACTCTGACCGATGAAAATAAAATGGAAACCGTCTCACAAGGCATTGACATTTCACTCTCCTTCTTTAATCATGTGGACAGCGCCCATTCTCAGGGGAGACCAAACGTTTTCCACTCTTGACGGTTCAGTTTTAACAAATTGCTCCAGTTTAAACAGCCTTCTTCACAAGTATTTAAATCTTTAAAGGAGTGCCCACGCTGCCCTTAAAAAAAAAAAAAAAAGGAAAAGAAAAAGAAATTCCAGCCAAGCTAGCAGATGTCAACTGCGCCGCTTCTGGACCCCTGACGATGCACAGCACAAGCCGATAGGAGTTCAGCCGAGCCTGGAAGAGTCTGGTACAACAGATGTGGTGTAAAAGTTTAGCGGAACGGGGAGTGTGTGTGTGTGTGTGTGTGTGTGTGTGTGTGTGTTTCTGAGCTAATAAAGAGGAGTATTGTATAACTCATGTTGAACACCCCTTTGGTGACTGAAAGTTTTATGAGAGAGAGAGAGAGAGAGAGAGAGAGACAATGGGAATATGAGGGAAGAATGACAAAGCTCTTATGCACTTCAACGAATTAACGGAATGTTCAGTGGTGTGTGGGTGTGGGTGTGGGGGTAGGTGGGTGGGTGTGAATGCGCGCGCGCATGTTTGTGTGTGTGTGTGTGTGTGTGTGTGTGTGTGTGTGTGAATGCGTGTGTGTCTGTGTGTGTGGGTTTTAGCGTTTGATTTATTATTTAACACTGCACCAAAACCACCACTCTGCCAAAAACAGATGTTTAAATGGAGGGGGAGACATACTCTCAGAGGGCATTACCTTTTAGTTAGCCAGCTATAACAGCTTCAGAGCATGCATAAAGAATTAGAAACCGACCGTTTCTCCAGGAGTGAGCAGAGGATCCAGAGAGAGAGAGAGAGAGAGGCATCTGGCCCAGGTTCAAACTTGATCAAACTGGGCCGCTCAGGTTAATGTAAAGTCGGTTAAACCTGTTACGCTCCAGCAGAGAGGAGCGTTTGTCCACGCACTGTAAGCCAAGCCCATGACCCCTACGAGTGTCATGGCTTCACAGTCAACATCGGTGCCTGGAAGACTGCAGGTAGAGTAACTGCTTTGAGTTTTTTATTTCACTCCTCTGGTCTAAAAATTGATGAGACTTAAGACTAAACCTCCGGAGGAGGCGACTTAGACTAAACCTCCGGAGGAGGCGACTTAGACTAAACCTCCGGAGGAGGCCTGAAGTCCGTAAATCTGTGTGCAAACTAGTGGGGACACGTCACCGAAAGACATCAAAATGTCACTTTCACAGCCTCTCTTTGTCTTTACCCCCATGTAGAATGAAGCACGGTGAACCCTGTAAATAGTTAAAGATTTACTGTTCGCTATTCAAGACAAATCCTTGCATCACCCGCCCAAAAGACTCAAATTTATAGATTTCTGTCTGCCAGAGAGCCCAGTCCGGTCCGACAGGTACAAGAGACACTTCCAGACATTTGTTAGTTTTCTTTGTGGTTAGAACTCTGTTTCCTGCCAGTCTTGATACCACTCACAAATAAATTAGTAATGTTCTTGGTGAGATACACAGCAGGCAGACAACTCCTACAGTTATCTGTTTTTTTTTGTGTGTGTGTGTGTGTGTGTGTTTGTGATTGTTTCTGTGTGTCATTTTGTGTTTGTGTGTGTGTGTGTGTGTGTGTGTGTGTGTGTGTGTGTTTGTGTGCGTGTTTAGAATTGGAAAAGACACTGGGGGAGGTAATGACTCTTTAATGATCCACGTACACTTGTCTGTTCTTTAATGAGACTTGGAGGTATTGCTGTAACAGGTGAAAGGGGCTTGGACATGAACGTGTACTCTATGTCTGCAGTGACTGCACAAGCCTGTGTCTGAGGAGAGAAAACGTCCAATCTGAAAAGCTCTTCTCACAAGACCTTGGAGAAAATGAGAAAATGTTCCACTGCTACCCTTCAGGGCTTTTTCCTTCTTCTTTTTTTTTCCAGAGGAGGAAAATGCATCCCAAAAATGCATCTCCACAGTCTCCCTAGTCTGAAGTTTTTGGGCAAAGAAAAAAAAAAAAAAGAGTTTTTCTCCTCACGGCATAGAAGGAAGTCAGTTAAGGTTATTTTACTGGGTCAAACTAACTGAACTTCAGGCCTGTTATCATAGCAGACCTACTTTAAGTGCATGTCGCTCTCTCTCTCTTTCTCTCTTTTCTCGAACATCTTTTAAAATCTCTCAGAACGACACGCAGCGGAAATGCAGGGTTTGAGTGAACGTTGTCTTGGGAATAGCCCCTTTTTTCCCTTTTTTTCACCCCTATCTCCATCTTCATCTCAGCACGGAACACTGTAACTATGACGATGTTCCCACTAAGGACTGACTGTTGTCCAAACATCTCAAAAAAAAAAAAACGATGAGTTCTGAGAGAAATCACGAAAAGAGGGGAGGCACGGTTAGAACACTCCACAGGGGCAGAAAACCCTTTGTTCTCCCAACCAGAGTGCTTTGTGATATTACGGATGCATTTCTACAGCTCATTTGTAGATAGAACCGTCCATCGCTCCATCGTGTAATTGATGAGGGGACGCGAGAACGCCATGTAATTGATGAAAGGACGCAAGAACGTCTGGCTGATTTATGCGTCAGGAAATGTGTTTTTTTTTTTCCCGGAAAATTCTGAAGGACAGACAGAGTGAGGCGATCCAAGACATGCCGTAAGGATTGAACGTTTTTCCATTCTTCTTGATTAGGATGAGTTTTGGTGCCACTTACAAGGAGAATCGGTCCCCGTCAGACTCGGCTCGGATAAGCAACGCTGAAGTACTGTCCCAATTCGTTTTCAGCGTTTTCGCTCTTGCCATCTTACTCTCCCTTAATGAAGAAGACAGTGAAGAATAGCAGTTTCGATGAAGACTCTGTAAAGCATTCACGTGGTGCTTGTTCGGAGTTTTGCCACACTTCTGTCCTGTTGCAGTTTTCTAAAAACGTTTTCTAGAAACTTTTCTAGAAAAAGGACAAAAGGTAGAGGAGTCACATAAAACTTTTGAGACAAAAGACCGACTCGCACAGATACGTCTAGAAATATTTTTTTTCACTCAGGTTTGGTCTGAATCCTTAAGTACATCCAAGCTCTTCTACCCCGAAGTCAATTTGATAAAGCTGCACGTGAAAACTGCATGTTATTGATCGCAGTCAAGGTGAAAAGTACACAATCGTAAGAATTTCATTCCGCACTGCGTCTCCCGACAAAGCGAGGGCTCTGCAACTTTCATCTCTTTTTAGCGTTAAAGCACACGCTTACTGTACCACTGTTAAAAATGATCAACTGACCTCATTAAGGCAGAAGCGGCCTCGGTGAAAAACGGGCACCTTGTCAGTGTTGTGTTTTATCAATAGAGATTCATTAAAGAAACATGCATACCCCCCTGCATCCCAGCACTCACACACACACACACACACACACACACACACACACACACACACCACCCTCCCCCATGCAAGATCACACAGAGAGAGCCGCGTATCGAACCGGGGAGACGGTAGGCCAAGTTCCTCGGTCAATAACTGTACTACATCAGGTTCCAACTGCTTCGCTAAAATGGATTTATTGACCCTCCGACCCTCTCCACACCATTCCCAAGTTATTTATGGCATTAGAACGGAGAGCGTCGAGCGCTGTATAGCAAAATACTCTAAAGAGAGCTGGATTACGGAGCGGCATTGCAGGTCATGGCAATTACTAAATTCTAACAAAGGCGCGATAGCTTCGGGGCGGGGGGGGGGGTGATTAATTTACAGTATAAACACAAGACTAGTGAAGCAGCTACATTTGTTTACCCAGCGATAAGAACCAAGCAATCACCTTTGATTATTTTAACCTGTCCAAATCAACATTTTTTTTAATTTTATTTAGTTAGTTAGTTAGTTAGTTAGTTATTGGGATGGTGTGTCCTCCAGCAACACTTGCCTGACACATCTGGTTTCCATAGGAACAGCGGGTTCCGTCAGTCAGCCGAGAGCTGGCTGGCTGGCTGTGTTCTTCTTTTTTGTTTTTAATTATTGAACAGATGTGCACAAAATGAAGATTATGCTTCGAATCCATCAGCGCTGTATGTCAAGACTGCAGAACCCCATTACTCGTTACTTAAATTAAGAGAGAGATCTACCGTTTGATTTTCTCTACACGCACACACACACACACACACACACACACGCACACACACACACACACCACCCCCTACCCCTCGCCCCTCAGCAGATGCTACAGTGAATAAACATTTCGCTATTTGGTACAATTAAACTGTCATGCCATTGCATGGATGGAGAAATCTGCTTGATTTTTAGGTTCTGCCTGAATCCCATTAGTTACTTATGAATGTTGAATGAGGCCCTCAACAAAACAAGAGTCATTTTTCATTCCATTTCATGCCTAATGGTTCTCTTTTTTTTTTTTTTTTGCTTTTTTTTAGTTAATGAGTAGGCAATGATGTTTTTACTGTTGTTGCTGTTGTTATTACCTCAGCTCAGCTAGTATTTTTATATATGACATAACTTATGAGAACGTCTTACCTTATACAACATAATCTTAGGCAGCTTAGTCTCTCTCTCTCTCTCTCTCTCTCTCTCTCTCTCTCTCTCTTTAGCTGGATCATTGCTCAAGTCGGGCAGGAATGGTCCCGTTTGGGACGTTTGTCATCAGGAGACGGGCGAAGGGATTCGGGATCAGAGGACGATATGGTTTGTGACGTTACGTATCTGGCTGTCCGTGAGAAGCGAGGAACGGGGAGACAGCAGACCTTGGACGCTCCTTGGTGCTCCTTCACCGAGGCGGCTGTAAATTTCGGGAGAGGGAGGCGTCACCGTGGGTGCTGACAGCCGGGCGGTAGGCCGCGGCGGCTGAGTTTTCCGGGCCTCCGAGGCCGACGGGCAAACTCCGGAGCCGAGTATTTCCACATTCGCCGTGCAGATGACACCACCCGTGTGTTTTATGGACGTAAGCGACATCAGGGGGCCCTGACATGGCGGGGGAGGTGTCATGGGAGTATGTACTCCTCCATCTTTTTCCTATTTTAACTCCTCTTTCACACTAAATATGTTTGATTCTTTTTTTCCCTTCTCCCCTGCTGCGTAATGTCACAGCGTGTGTGTAGAAAACCAAAAGAGATGTACTGCCCGGGTTTGGGTTTTTTCCATTTCCCTTAATGCATTCTAAAAAGCAATGACTCACTAACGTGTTTGAAAACATATTGGTGCAGGACAATACAGTTGGTACAATGGATATCTTTTCTAGGATTTCCCAACGCTCAGCTCATTTGGAAATCTGGAACTGCATCTCGTTAATTGCGAAGACTATTGATTCTTGATCGTTTCAGAACAGTAGGGTTTGAGTTTCTTTGCATAATAACAATTTTCTAATTTTTCAAAACATCAAGTCATGTTTGTGAAATCGTGCAGTATTACAAATAGGTCGGAGTCCCATGGGACCTTTCCATCACGTCAGTCGCTACTCTGTGTGTGTGTGTTTGGTGTATGTGTGTATTTTTGGTGTGTGGGTGGGTGGGTGATTCATCAGACAAAGAGGGTGATTTAGTTTGAAGTCGTTGCACAAACACCAGTCAGTTCTGTCCCTTAATCCTGAGTCCTGGGCATGAGTCTCATCGACTCCCTGTACCCCACTGTCTCCTGGGAACAGCCCTGTCCTCTTCACACAGGCCCTGCGGCTTTAAAAATGCAGTGGGGTAACGGAGGAGCTGGGAGCAGCGGAACCAATGTAAAAGCATTAAAGATTGAATGGGGTGACTGATCTGAGAACAGGCGGAGGATGCTTGAGTATACGTCTGGAAAGCCATAGATACTGTTTGAGTTTGAGGGCCTGCTTTATTAAAACCTTTAGCGTACAGTAACACTCTTAACATGGGCCACAGGCAATGAGCCAACTGCTTATTGGTCCATGATATTTACATGGACCAATCGCTGTCTATTTTCAGATTTTTGCACAGGCAAAATTGGCCATGGTAAAGATTTAAGTAAAGCTTCAAATGAGAGGATCGATAGTCTACTATATACAGTATATAGGGGTGTGTGTGTGTGTGTGTGTGTGTGTGTGTGTGTGTATGTATGTGCGCATGTGTGTACCTATATATATATACGCATTATGAATGTATGTGTGTGTGCATTTCTGTATATATGTAATATATGCATGTATGTATGTATTACATATATAACCTTGTTTAATACAGAAGCCAAAGCCAACACATAGATATATATTAGCCAGACAATGTCTGCGCTGGTGATACTTGGTGAGCATTTGTGAGCGTGAATGAATGATAGTAAAGAAATGGGTGTGACTTTCCTGCCGACTCCTTAACAAGTCACATGACCTGGCACATGCAAACGGTGCCGCATGACAGGCTTAACGACGGAATGTTCAGACCCACTTAAAACGGTCCGGTGGCGTGAAAGTGGCACAGCTGACTGAGTTTAGTGCCGAGACAGTTCACTTCATGACCCTCAACATTTTTCATTTCATCTCTCCGGAGCCGAGACATGGCGCTGTCCTGAAGCCGCTTTTAGACACCCGTAATCAGGACAGAACTCCCATTTTACTGCCTGACAAACCATGCCCTATTTCACCTGACAAAGAACCAGTTTTTTTTTTGCCAAGGGCAAGAGGAACAGACACTTTGTGTTAATCTCCTGTCTGCAATGTGCAAACCTTCTCTCTCTCTCTCTCTCTCTCTCTCTCTCTCGCTCTCTCTCTCTCTTTCTGTAGATGAGTTTAGGACAGTGTAGATTATTTCCTTAAGTTTTGTTTCGCTTAGGCCGGGATCAGACTACACGATATTTTTGTCTTTCACGATGGTCATCATGTCAGATCAGGCAACCATAGCGCCATAGATTCTTGCCGTGTCTTGGCCCGGGAGACTGGCAACACTACAAGTGTGACCCCGACCGGTCATCGTATGCTGCCTTTCACGACCTTGCGCGAGTTCATAGGTCGTCGGGGAGGAAGGTCGTACGTGTCATACCACAAAACATGTCGTAGGAGATGTCACGCTAGGCGGGAAAATACAAAAAAAAATTCTGACACGCTAGACTTCTCGCCGGGGTGTTGTGGGCCGCCCCCCAGACGCCACATCGCTGTTCTCGGATTATGTCACACGACGTGGGTTAAAGGCGCCTGTTCGTCGTTCCCGACGTTCATATCCAGACCCGACGCTGGAAGTTTGTCACGCAAGGACAAAATCGTGTCATAGTCGGGCTGAATTTGTGTAGCCTGAACCGGGCCTCAATTATTTATTCAATGGGCACAGTAAATATCAATCTACAGTCCAGTTTTAAAATCAGTGTGAATTTGCAGAGTTAGAGCCACTGAGCTGCTTCCTTCCTGCTGTCCCTGTACACATATGGATCTTAGCTTACAGTGTAAATAACACATAATGCATAAATGACGCCACATGTGACTGCAGCATTCAGATATCAAGACGATTTCTCCGAGGAGACGTCAGTTTAGCGATGCACGTATCATACGTCACTGTGGGGAAAAAAGCATCCGCCAAATGGATGGAAAGGTAATAGACGGATAAATACATTCAGAGACAATGTACAACACATGCAAACATAGAGAGCGCCAGTGTCGTCACCACTCAACTCACGAATGCTCTCAGCCTCATGCCCACAACAACTGACCTTATCTTATTTTAACGGAAAAAAGCACGGCTTTCTTTCTCTCTTTCTTTCTCTTTCCGTCTCTCTCTCTTTAATTCCTTTCTGGAGCGGTGATTTCGAGGAGAACAGAGGGTGTGAAAGAGACACTTAATTCGTGGCGGTGTGCCCTTTGAGAGGCTGAGAAGCAGAGCGTTTGCACTGAAATATGTCACTGAGACCTTGTAACGGCAGATACATCACGCTAGCCGTTTGTCTCGCAAGCTGCACGCTCTGAAGATAAGCGCCAAAGACTCTCCAATCAGAGAACGGTGAAATATCACACCCCCCACCCCAACCTCATCCCACCCCCACCCCTCAAAAATGTTCGCCTTCAGATCCATCTCAATTAGATCCTCATTAAGGTCTCCTCCTGAATATTGTTTAACATTTGAAAATGTCTTCTTTTAATGGCCAATCATTTGTCGGAATTATCACAGAGACGCGTTCCCCGAAAGCGAACTCTATGGAAAGCGGATGACGTTCTTTTTTTTTTTTTCGTGGGCACGTTTTTAAAATGTCTCTTAATATCCCGCACGACGGCGGCCTGTTTTATGGATTAATTCCCGTTAGTGCCGCGGCGATTATTCCGGGAAGCGCCTGAGCTATAGGATTTTAATTAAAGGCCAAAATTCAGATTGCGTAGTGCACGTTTCCCACCCTTTTTACACGACTTTTATTTCAGCGTATCCGAGAGATCGCATCAATGCATTAACTTTTCATCTATTAGCATATTAACGAGAAATCCGGTGAGCTGAGGCTAAAATTTATACAGCAATTTGCCGGAGAGGGAATGAGGAAAAAAAACGGTTTGAAGCAGAACATTGGCTCTCTGTGGGAAAATCACATCCGTAAAGAGCCTCCTGCTAACAGGGCTAATTACTGCCTCACACGAAAACTTGATTTGTCAGGTGACCGGGCTAGTCTGGCCTTCTATTGCCTATCCTTCAATTTCCACACTGCAAAAATAAAGTTCATAAACCCTTGAGCTTTCAACAAAGATAGCAAAAAGACATAGGCCTAGGCATCAAAACAAACAAACAAAAAAAAAATCAACACATAGTTGCCAGTTTTTTTTTAGGGGGGGGGGGGGGGGGGGGGGGGGGGGCTGTTTATTCAGACTTTTGAGGCTTTAAGGTAAAACTCGGTCACAGAAACCATGCTGTGTGAAAAAAAAATAGGTTTTATACTCCGTTACCCCATTTTACCCCGTACACTTTGTACCTACAGCAGTGTTAGATAAACAGCCAAAGACCTCAGATGCTCCTGTATTTCTATTTTGGGATGTGTGTGTGTGTGTGTGAGTGTGAGTGTCTGTACATATATATGTCACAGACAGAAATTACGCAGAGGGAATGCATTAATGGTTGGATTTCAGGTTAATGTTTAAGCGATTCAGGACAGGGTTATTTTTTTCCTTGCTATTCTTTGCCTTTAAAATTAAGAGACTGTCTCTCAAATGTTAACGTCTTTAATTAAACAAAGCGTTGTAAGCTTTGTGGAGAGCCATCCAAGCGGAACTTGCGGTGGAAACTGGTCCCAGACATTATTTAATGCAATTGCACTGTAACGTCTAAGACGCAATCCGTGATTTGCGAAGTCTACGACAGGTATTCAGTTACCATCTCTCTCTTCCAGTCGTGGTTTGCAGGCAGTTGTAAGGATAGAGAATGTTATTGAGACGCCCCTGCAAATAACGTTCATCTCGGCAGACAGCGGTTCATTATTTAAGAGCCCCATTTTACTTACGCGTCGTTCTCTTTAACTGTATCTCCGTTCGCTTGTGAAACTTTAAGGGCACGTATTCCGGTGCTGAGGAAACCACGGAGAATGTCTTTTAAAAAGCTCGCTGCGGAAGCATTAGCAGATTGAATCGAAGCACCGACAAAGAGTCTAAATGCGGCTGACAAGAGGACGGTTTGTTTCTCCACCGAGTCTTGATTTCTGACCAAGTCCACTTTAGAAGTCAAAGTCGATTTTATTACACCCGCTGTGCGCGCCCTGTAGCGCGAGCGCGGCAGCCGATGGCTTTAGGGGAAATATATTTAAACAATGGAGACCAATCACATGTTATTCATTTTGAAGGAGGCGAAGATTTTAAATGCGTTAGTCCAACGTACTGGGCCTGCTGCTTGGTGATTGCTTAGGAGAATGAACAATGAACAGAGATGACTAAGCTGAAATTTTCATCCTGTGATTAGGAAAGGCATTTAATTAAAAGATTCACAGATAGAGAAACTCTGTCAATGTTTATGTTCTAAATATGAGAGACAAGGCCCCGTAAGTTCAAATGTCACACATAAAGCTTAGTCCTATTCTTTTAGCATGTTTCCTCGTCTTCTTAACGAGACAGTTTCACATTAACGTCTTTACTGTCTGACAGACTCGGTTCTAGAACGTTCTGGTCACCTGAAACTCAGGGTCACCGTGTCTCGAATCAAACGTGACAGTAAACGTCGGCGTCAGCAGGCAGGAGATGGGATTTTTCTTTCTCTGCTCTCCTCGGATGGCTGTTTTGTTTTCCTTGGGTTACTATACTCTTCGATAGGAGCTCAGCTGTTTCGCTCTCACTCTCTGATGTGACCATATGGTGTGAACAGTATAGAAACCCAATTGGCAGAAAGAAGGAAAAAGAGAGAGAGAGAGTGAGCGAGAGAGAGAGTGGGTTTGTCACTCCACTTCATGCAGGCAGAACACAGCTGGTATCAGATGACAGCCCTTCAACAGAGAGATGACACAACATTACAGGCTCTCTCTCTCTCTCTCTCTCTCTCCCCCTTCCTCTTTCTGTCTCTCCCTTTCTTTCTCTTCATCTCCTTCACCCCGGCATCTCTCTCACTCTCTCTCTGTCTATCTGTGTGCGTCTCTTTCCCACCTCTCTCTCTGTTTCTCTCTGTTATTACTTTGTCTTATATGATACCATCAGAGTGGTTTGGGCAGTCAGTGGGGAGCATGAGGAGTTTGTCACAACAAAGCCCATCAGGCAGAGATAAAGATGTTGTTCTCGTTGCTCTTTCCAGACCCTGAAGATGTCTCGTTTTCCCCCGGTCTCTAAAGACCGTCTCTGTCATCAGATCTTCTCCCAGATTGGAATGTCTGACGCAGACTTGAAACATGCCCGGAGTCCGGGTCAACTGGGAGATTACCAGAACAACAGAACGGGTCCGACGTGGGCCAGGACAAGTTCAGCGTGTCTCACATCCTTTTCTACTTCTAATCTGTGGGGCTGTAAAGCACTTAATGATAGATTATATAGATTATATTGTTTCTTTCTCAGTGGGGTAAAAAAAAAAGCAAAAACAATGTGTGCTAATTCCATTTGAGAATTTTTCTCTTTCTGACGGAGATGAAGTGGTATTAAAGGAATCGTTTTGTTTGTTTGCGGCGGGAATGTTTGCGCAAAGCGTGTGACGTGTTAATTACGCTGACCGCTTTGGGGACTGACCGGCGAGTGGAGTAAGGAATGATGAATATATTTCATTCCCACCGTCATAACGTGCTGATCCTTTGCCCTCATATATGAACTGAGGTAGCGCGTAAGGACTTTTATGTGACCGTAAACGACATAAGCTAAGAGGGCTTTATAAGCCTTACATCTGTCAAATATATTTACGCAATTATTCTTCGTTAAATAAACTGTACCTGTATCCGTATACGGGATCATAATTGGCCCGGTTAATGTCTTGTGTTTGGCGTAATAAATGTCCAGTTTCATAATGTGTAGCCTCTGATAGGTTTGCCTTATAGCTCTTGATAAATAATGCAACAGGCACTTGTTCTGTTGGTCTGGCTGATAGGCTCTCCTGTAAGCTATTTATACATACATACACACACACACACACACACGCCCAGTCTCTCCTTTGGCCTTTAAAAGACCCTGTTTATTGAGTAGTAACTGGGTGGGAATTCAGTGTGTTGCTGATATAGTGGAGCCACTGGTGTGTAGTCTCCAGGGAATTACTGAGAATCAAAAGTCCATTTACTTAACGATTTTTATCCTTTCAAAAAAATAAAAAAATAAAAATTAAAAGCTGAAAATGAGTCACTGTCATCATCGTCGTCATCTTTCTCTTTGTCTCTTCTTACTCTCTCCCTTCCTCTCTCTCTCGCTCTCTCTCTCTCTCTCTCTCTCCCTTCCTCTCTCTCTCGCTCTCTCTCTCTCTCTCTCTCTCCCTTCCTCTCTCTCTCGCTCTCTCTCCCTTCCTCTCTCTCTCCCTCTCTCTCTCTATCTATCTATCTGTCTGTCTGTCTGTCTGTCTGTCTGTGCCTTTGTCTAGTCTCTACAGGACAGTGCTATTCCTTTTCAAATATTCCACTAAAATGACAGAGACCAGAGACCATAATACAATATTGTGCATGGAAACCTTTGGGGATAATAAGTAAATGTCATTGTAAAATGTAAAATATCGATTTCCCATTTCATAAAACCACATACAAGAGCCAACAACGGTCATGTAATGGAAACTCATCTGGAAATGTTTCGAAATATCTCCGGGCCAACCCGGACAAGCGTGCTCTTCGCGTTTTCCCGTCCCGTGTAATAGATCTTGTTTGCGTCGTGCGGGGAGAGAATGCGTCGGTCGTGTCCGCCGCGCTGATGGAATAAGCTAATGTGATTGGGAAATAGAGACGGCGCTACCATCTGGCCTCATCTTTTCCTCGTGCCAAGCTGGTATCTTCTAAAAATAGATCTGTCAGTCTAAATTTCAAATGACAGGATTTGGGGACTCGGACGGGACGAGGGAACGCGCTCGCTAACAAGCCTCCAATCAAATCTGCCACCTGTTTCCGAACGCCGGCATGGACTTTGACGCGCAGGCTGCCTGGCGACGCCACTCGCTGTGGATTCATCCAAAAACTTGCCCGACGGTTTTTGGACTGTCAGCGTGAGTCTCCTCTTAATTCAAAATGTGTTTTTGCCCGAAATAAGTTCAAATGTCATCGCTGTTCTCTTCATGTTTTTTTGGAAGGCTGAAATGATTCTCTCTGATCTAAAGCTTTTAGGAGCGCCTATAAAATTCAGTGATGCTGTTTGTAAGCTTTGGAAAACTGACAAGGATCAATGGGACTACAGGCCAATGAAAGAGAAGGGATTTTATGTTTTCAACCTGCCGCTTATGGCGTTTTCTTTCCCAGTATATCCTCAACATATCCACTCTCATAAACTGGAAAAAAACAGTCAGTACATCCATCCAGCTTGTTGTTAAAAAAAAAAACACGAAATTGAATATCCATTGTTATTAAAAAAAAAAAAACATGAAACGTCCATCAAACATATCCATCATTATTAGTATTACTATATTTTCTTCAGAAAAGAAAGAAAGAAACAAACAAATAATGCGCTTTCCATAAAACTGTCACGCTTCCCCCGTATCTCTTTTGAGAAGAGGTTTAAAACACACACACACACACACACACAGTTCCATTCACTCTGTGCTTCTCATTCGTAAGGATAACCCAACACTCGAGACAATGAAGGTCTTCAAGGTCTTCAACTATTCTCATGAACTTTCGTCATGGCAACGCCATGACAACGCACAGTTCCGTCCAGCACAGTTCACACAACCCTCAGTCAGAATGACAATGTTCTAGGCCCCTCCCAGCTGCTGCACACCAGGCGGGGGGGGGGGGGGGGGCGGCAGGGTTGTCTTACAGCTATTTCACTTATTGTGATAGAATTGGTCAGCTGAGACCAGTTATGTGAAATGTTAATGTAACTGGGGGATGGGGGGTTGTCTGCACTGACCTGTTCTCCATCGGCTCAGAACTGCCAATGAGGTTCTTCCTTTAAAGGAAGTCGCAAAGGCTGCATCGCGCAGAGCGTTCCAAAACTCGCAGAGACGGAATAACCATATATCATCGATATTTAACGCGTAATCACTTCCCTGGCTCCCCCGGACTGGTTTTACACATCTAACGGGAGAGACCGGTCGGTTTTTGCTCCCGATTTTACCCACCGCCAAAGGTCTTAGTTCACCCTCAGACTGAACCCCCGTTTTTTATGCGAAGACGGCGGAATGTTCTGGAAGAACACAGAGTCTTCTTCTCCCAACGTGCTTTCATGTTTCAGTGCTGTTTGAATGTAAACTTCGTGCGAGTGGAGAACCGTAGAAAATAAATAATGCTTCGGTGAGATGAGGGGGAGAGTGGGTAATCAATCCATGTCTCTCATCTCTTCTGTTCCTATACCGTCTTTTCATCTAGTCTTCTTCTTTAACCTGCTCTCTCTCTCTCTCTCGTTGGTTCGTGCGTCTGTGATCCGACGCTTCCCATGCAAGCGCGGCATGCTGCGGAATGATGTATGGGAAAGCAGTCGGGAACGCCAAGGCTTCAAACGGCATGTAACATAGGATGAGCATTTCTCACAGAGGTAGCCAGAACCGCTCTGTTCTCTTCACGGGACAAGACTCAAAAAAGAAAGAAATCAATAAAATCAAATAAAATAAAATTCGCATTCGCTCAGGACTAGAGGTCCGGTACTCGCACGTAATTACAGATTTCTGCCTGTTTTTCTCGCTTTCGTGGGGCCGTTGTTCTCGCATTTCTCTTGACACATATTGACATTATATGAGCAATGGTATGAGGGTGTTTTTTTAACAATCTACACCAGAGTTTGTTGGCACAGCCCACAGATAGCTCCCACAGTTAGTGTACATTCTGTCTTCTAGCTTTCTCAGTTCTATGCTAACCTACACGTTCTTCAGCTAGTTGGCAAGCAGAGAGGAGTAAAGCATTTTAGGAACAGGGATAGGAAAGAATGATCTGCAACACAAACCGATGCTACCTGCCTCAGCTGAGACTTACTGGAAGTCCAGAGTCCAGCGGACTGTCATATCAACCAAACCTCGCGCTCACTGATTGGCTGAAGAGTGTGGAATCCTTCAAGAGCAGGTTTGAGGACTGCTGGACTGGACAGCTAATACTCAGAAAGAGTTTGTCTCATTTCAATAATGATTTTAACATCAAAGGTAAGATAAGGACACAAGATCAAACAAAAACAGCAGAGTTCAACTTCAGCGAGAACCTTAGAAATTGATTATTTTGTTTCAGCCGAGGAAAGAGTTGAAGCCGTCAGTGACAAACACAGCAAAACAGCTGTTTGTTTGTTTGTTTGTTTTTTAAGTTTCAAAGAGGAACTCATACACAACCTCCGCGTTGAGTCTTTCTTAATTTTACATTGAAGAAAACATCAACACTCTATCAAGGAGCTTAAACGTATTAAAGAAGAGGACAAGAAGCTAACGGAACATCAGGCCGTTCTCTCCGTCAAGTTCAAATGTATAAACGCCTGACACTTTGCCACTAATGTGCTACTATTCAATTAATATGAGTTGTCACGTTACCGCGCAGGCTGCATTGATTTAGCTTCATATCGTCGCTAGGGGAATGATGAGTAGCGTGATCATCTCTTTAGCCTGCCCCCGAGTCACCGTAAATGAATTAGGCTGTCAGTCGGCAAAGACCTGCCCCAAAAGCATTAAAGCAAATCAATTATGCTAATGCCGCCACGGGTAATCCATACAGATTCGGCATCCGACTCTTACGATAACTTCAAATCCATACAAAACCGTCACCTTCAAATCTATGCGCGACCCAGAATCTATACAAGCTAACGTTTTCACAGGGGACTGTCAAAGGCGCTTGTAAGAGTGGGTTCGGACACAGCAAACTCGAGACATTCTCAGAGCAAGATATTTTGTCATGTTTGGGAGGGAGTGAGCGATATGTCAGTATTAAATAGTGATTTGTTTAAAAAGAAATGGTTTTAAGTGGTTAAACACTGATGATTTTAAAATACGGTATGCCGTCCATCTACTCGTTGAGTCATTTTTTTAATCTGTATTTATTAATTTTCTAATGTAATTTTAACCTTTGTGTCGTCAAGGATAATGTTTCCAGTTCTTCAGGTTTAAGTGTGAAGGCTGGTGTTTCAAACACGATGGGTCTCAACCATGAGGATCATCATCAGACTGCTAAACATGTGCAAGAGCATTTTAAGAAACATTGAGTCATTCATCAATATCTTCAAAAGATTCTCGTTAGAAGCAACACTGATCTACAAACGGCCCTTAGTCCTCCAAAAGCTTGCCTTTAATTACAAACACATGCCTTCTGAGAAACTATCGATGAGTACGACGCTTTTAAAATTGCCCTGATAAATGTTGTACGATTAAAATTTGTACATATGCATTCGAAACGTCATGCGTGTTTTGGCCGAGTAAACCACACACACGGTCAGAAATCATCAAACACGGTCATAAACATCCATTACAGTCTGTAAGAGTCTTTAGAAGCTTTAGAGAAACCGAGCCTGTTTCCGTGGTGATTGTCTCTGAACCCTGATTACGTGAGGTGATTCCAGGGACTGTGCCGATAACCATTATATTTGAGTCACATCCCAGTCAATTTCATGGTCAAACAACCAGTGCCAGGGGTTCCTGTTTGCTTTTCATAATCGTGAACAATGGAATATAAACCATTATTGTTCCATACGGGTTGGCACCGGCTTTAATTGCTAAAGTGTTTCACAGAGGGAAGCCCCTACCTGCTTCTGTTGACATTGCTTTTAAATTACCTGTCTGAATTTGAATGGCCACAATAGGGCCGGGAAAAGGAGAGGGAAAAAAAAACGCCAGAACACAATGGAGAGAATTAAAAAGCCATGTTTGTGTACTTCTTTCTCTGTCTTTGATCTAAAATGAATAATGCTTTCTATTGTCTGAATCATTTTATCAGAGAATTGGATGTGGTGAGGGGAAAAAAAAGAAAGAAAGAAAGAAAGAAAGAAAGAAAGAAAGAAAGAAAGAAAACCAGGCTGGTATTCTATGAATGATACTCGGTGTTGTACTGTGTCATGTAACATTACCCTGTTTTCTTTTATGTAATAAATGACTTCAAATCGTATTTTTAGAGACAAAGGTAGAGAGCGGATAGGGCTCTCGGTAAGACAGGTCACGAGTGAGGAACAGTGGGTTTCTGTAGCTTGACAAAGCACAAAGCAAACAAGGCTGTGACAGGGCGGGATTACTGAGTGAGCCAAGTCATACTTTACAAAATAATACCGAGGGTTGAAGCACTGAGCAGAACCAAAGCTGAACTTGGGAACATGCGCACGTTTTCCTGTACGTTATGGAAGCTTCATTGATGGGCTACTGTTAAATGAGACCCACAGCACGCACACACACACACACGTTCTGTTTGCTTTGAATTGAATCGGGGGATATCGGAAATATTTTTTATGGGAGCTGCACCGATGCTTACGTGTCCACAGTCACGTGAATGACGGGTCCTGTGAACAGCTTACCCATTTTCAAAATCTTTTTTATTTTATTTTTTTTTTAACAAAAGCATGTTTGCTATCACATGAGTAAATTCCTTTGCCAGAACCGTTTTTCGATTACGATGTTGTGTTTGTCTCTCAAAAGAATTCAGACGTACTGTTTCCTTCCGTTAACAAACAGAACTGTTTTTTTTTTTCATTTTAAATTAATGACACAGTAGTGGCTGTGAAGCAGGCATAAACAGAGTGTCTACACTGAGACAGAGAGCGAGAGTGAGAGAGAGAGAGAGAGAGAGAGAGAGACAGAATGAGAGACAGAGAGAGAGAGAGAAAGAGAGAGAGAGACAGAGAGAGAGAGAGAGAGGGACAGATTATCGGTAACGTTGTGTTTTGCAACGACAACAAGCCACACGATTTCCCACCTCCCTCTTCACAGAAGGAGAGACAGACAGAGAAAGGCAGGTGAGAGTTTACTCAAAGCGCTCACAGAAGGAGAGACAGACAGAGAAAAACAGATGAGTGAGAGTTTACTCAAAGCCTTGGTCATGGATGGATGTGGTTTCACTGAGTGTATAATCACAAGTCTAAGACACCCGTCATGTCACCTCTCAGCAGTATCACAAACATGTTTGTCCGTTTTTATTTTTTTTATGCGTGACCTTTTGTCAATATTTGACATACCAATGAATATATGTATATATTTTTTAAAGCAGGTGCCACCATCTCATATAACATAGGCTACTGCGGACATCTTTTGTGTTGTCCTCACTGATATTCATATTAATTAAACATCTTAATTAGCGGACGTATAGATCATACGTACGTTGAAAAATGGATTGCCTACCATCGCTACGAATTGCTTTTTGAGAATGTGGCAATGAAAGGTGACATTTTGATTACCTACAAATCAATTAAAACATTCCTGCTGTCATTTTGTTTTGAAAAATTGCGTTGTAATTAATTTAGCTGTGAGGATATGTTTGTGTGTGTACGTGTTGTCCCATGCAGTCGGCCGGTTAGGCTTCACAACGCGAGGGTTTAAGCCTGGCTGAGCCGCAGACGTTAAGAAAGGGCGTACGGTCAAGGGAAGTGCTACACTGGCACATCCAAAAGCCCCCGCGAAGGGCACCGCCTCAGCCCGCATACAAAAAGGGGAGTCCCTGGTGTAAAACAGAGACAACAACAGCATTCATTCTAATTCATTTAGTTTGTGTTGGTTTGTATGCCGTTCAGAAACTGGTGTCTGTTTAACCCAGGTTTAACCCCAAGCCCTGCCTCCATGCCTGTAACAGTGAATGACTGCTATATAGAATAGGTAGCATGGTTACTCGGGGGACATAGACACACTGGTTATGTTAAATATATTGAAAATCACATCATCTTGTACAGATTAAGTGTGTGTGTGTGGGGGGGGGCTGTGTATGAGATTGTGGTCTCCTCTGTTTGACGATCCTTAGTGAAAAAGTCAGGAGTGTTGATCAGATCAGTACCAATCGGAGATTCCTCCAGAGGGATCTAGAGAAAAACGATTATCAAATAAATTATGAAAGATCATCTCCCATTGGCGAGATCAGAGCCACTGAAACCATTATGCGTCTGTATGTATCTGTCAGTGTGTGACCACACAGGTTTTACGTGATTAACACCTAAACAATCCGGAAAGACCTGACGCCACATCTTTCGATCGTCAATCTAGAAGAACATTGAGTGTTCAGATACAGTAAACACTGCTGTCAGAGAGCAGGTGTGAGCCGTGATTCATTTTGCATTTCTCAACACACTGGGTGGTGCCAGAAGTTCACCAGATTAGCAGAGGGTGCGACTGTCTCCATGGAGATCAGAGGTTGTTCAATCCATTTTTCCCGGAGGTGTCGAGTGAGTGCCTCAAGGGAGTGGGGACGTGAACCCCGAAACGCAAACGTAATCGATGCATCGTCAATAGAACTTAGAAAATCACACGACCAGCTGCTCACAGGTGGAACAGACGCCGCATTGATCACCATGTCACCGCAGACTCTTTAAACCCATCTGAGGGCAAAGGTCAGAGGTCATGTCGCGATCCAAAAAAAAAAAAAACTGAGGTTGAGTGGCGGGCGTGGCAGCGAAGGGCAGCTTCGCAAAACCACGACGGGAACTCGTACCGAACGGGTCAATCAATTAACTTCAAGTATTTGAATGACTGGACCCTGTCCCAATACCGTGACATGACTCCTGTGACCTTGTGTCCTCTGGTGCTCAAGTCACTACAGTTCTAAGAGGACTGATGAAAGCGCAGCAAACAGCACACGAATGCTTTACAGAGTCTTCTTCCTGCTCTCAAGCAACTCTAGGGTAAAACTGCCTTTTATCCCTTTACATGAGGAAGCAAGGTCACGAGGACAGGAATCACTGACGAGAACCGCGGACGGGACAAAACACCAGGTGATTCATGCCGGCGGACGTTTGAGTTCGGGATAAGCCGAACGCTGAAAGACGCTCCGGAACGTTCTCAAGCCCCGCTGCCTTGCCGACTGAAGACGTTCGTCCCATTGGCCGTCTTCGATTAAATCCCCGCAGTCCTCCAATAGTGTTTACTTTGTTCCCTCTTTTAGTTTGCTGCCCGTCTGCGCGGTTTTGAAATTACAAATAACCCTTGCGCGATAACGCATCTCGTTACACATGCACGGCCATGTCTGCTTTATGAGACGCTGCCTTTCTTCTCCGCGAGGATGTTGATCAGATAACAAGCGCAATGAAATCATCAACGTGAGAAATTAGGCTGAGAGAATCTCCCTTATGGCTTTAATTATCACGATCTACGCCAGACTCCTATAGTAAATCATTACCGCATTGCTTTTCATTTTCAGCTGCGAGCGAGAAAACCACGAGGGCACTGCGGCCCTGTTGGGAGGGTTTTCTCCATGAAGGATTAAGCTTTAGCTCTGGATTAGGTTACATTCTACATTCATTCATATTAGCCGCGGTCTTTCCTAAAGACACCGGACGAATTCTCTCCATATTAGTTTTGCGCCTCTCAACCAGGCTTAGGACAAAGGGCTTTATCGTATTAGCATTGGCAGCTAGTCTGTGAGTGAAGGAAACTCAGAGCATCTATTCACTACACCTCAGACTTTTTTTTTTTTTTTTTCCCGCTGAATGCTTGGAAGAAATACCTTTTGGCAAACGTTACGGGCTCCTCAGTCGAAGCTTCGGTGTCCAATCGCCGTCTGTCAAGTCCTTTGTTACAACTGCAAAGAGCTGGTCTGAAATTCATGTACTCAAAGCCAACTGGACTAACCTCACCCACTGGGCCACCCGCCACGTACGGCTGGAAAATGGATGTTTAAAATGGAAAATGTAATTTACTCCACATCCATTCTATTGAAACTGCTCTTTGTAAATCTTCATCTGGGTCGTCAGGGGGTCTTAGACAGTGTACAGTAAGACTGGAGAATAATTGAATCCAACTTTTGCTTGGTTTTTTTTTTTTTTTTTTTTTTTAACTTGTTCTATGGCTCTCTCAGCCTTCCCAGCAGCGCCCTCTACTGTCGGCCTGTGGAAGAGACAGGGGGTAGAGCAGTGAATGGGAGCCTTCAGACAGAGCTGAGGAAAGATCTGCCGCAGCGCCCCGGGGCGGGCGTGAGGACTGGACCTGCACGCTTTGGTCGAGCGCTGTACCAGTCTCCGTGCTTGCATGACTGAAGACTGGTTTATACTGACCCTGATTTGTCTAGTCACATTTGTCAAGCTTGCTGCAGAATTGTGTCACTGGAGTGGGTGTCCGTGAGTGTTAGAGAGAAAGGGGGGGGGGGGGTAGAGAGGGAGAGAGAGAGAGAGAGAGAGAAGGAGAGACAGCTAAAGAGAGAGACAGATAAAAGGAGAAAGAGAGAGAGAGAGACATGCTAAGATTCTTGACATGATGTCTTGTTTAGTTGCTTTATGATTACTTTGACATATTTTTTTCCACATCTGTGTTTCATATGACCAATAAGACTGCTCTTGTTTACTTTTCATAGAAAAAAGTTATACATTACAATACAAGTTATACATTTCCTGCATTTACAGAAAATGCTCTTTAGTAAGTGAGGGGATTAATGATAATGAGTGGTTTTCAACAGAACCCACTGCACACAGAACCCAGTGAATATTGATAATTATGTACTGAATTCATCTAATACCCTGAGGCATCCTTAACAAATCCAAATACCTTTTTTTTCTCACTTTCAGTAGAGTTAGCAATGGTTTAACCACTGAAGTGTGAATGTCCTATTTGCTGATTGTTTAGAAACAGTTTCTCTTTGACAGCGTTTGTTCGAAACTGACAGATTTTGTTCTGAAGCGCAGTGGGCTGTGTGCACTGAAGGCTTCTGGCCCCAGAATGAGACGTTCAGCATTTTCATTTCTGGGAAAGAACATCGATAATCTGTTCTGAGGAACAAAGTCAAAGTAATTTCGCAAAAAACGACAAGTGGCTGCCCCGTGGATTCTGTGTCAAAGTCTGGACTGAACAGGAAGTTCTGATTGGTTCTAAAGACCCAACTCCACCGCGTGATAACCGCGTTATCCGCCGTACCCTGGCTCCTGCGGCCCGTTAGCTGTTCCTGGATCAGAATTTATCTTCAGTGCAGCAGAACCCATAGAACAAAAGATTGAGGTCACATCATCAACCCGCCTGAAATCAGAGGCCGGTATCAGCACATCCTCATTACAAAGGACCTCCTAGAGCTCAGTCAGTCAGTCAGTCAGACACACACGTGACACCAGAGAAAGATGACATTTCAACTTTCAGTCGGGATGGTCAGCATTTTGCTAGTCTGAAAACTTGGTAGGACAAAATCTTATCTCTGTCTCTGTCCTCATTCTCTCTTTCTCTCTATCTCTCTCCCTGCATTCATTCTCTCTTCCTCTCTCTCTCTCTCTCTCTCTCTCCCCTTTCTCTGTCTTCCTCTCTCTCTCTTTCTCTCTCTCTCTGTTATTGTCTGGGAAGACAGTAAATACACATCTGTCTCGACAGCAGCCTCCGTGTGGGTCTCTTATTGGTCTCTGAGGGCCTTGGCAAGCTTAGCCAAAGCGCTACATGATAAATAGCTCAAAGTTACTGTTTATTTGTTCGCTTTGCTCTTACCCCAGTTCTGTCCAATTATTTTCAAGTTTGAACCTTAAATTGCAATCAGTGACGGATCATTATCTGGCAGGCTTTACCGCCACAGTTTTGTTTTCCTGGCGGCCAGTATACCACAGAGAAGGCTCAGCCCCCCACCCCCCCCCAAATCCCCACTCCATCCCTCATTCTCTTTAGCCGAGCAGTAGGGTTCAACACCCTCAGTATCAGCTGCATTAAAGTCTTATAATGGACAACACTGGCTGATATTCTGCAGAGTGGAAAAGATTCCAGAGTAGAATGCTTTTGTAACATTTAATTCCTGGCTGATTGTTTGAGCCCTGTGTTAGAATCTCGAGGTCTGTGATTGACCTGGGGGGGGGGGGGGGGGGGGGGGGGGGGGTGATGCTCTGAACAGTCAAGTAGAACAAACGCTGGTAGAGCTTTTCTTTACTCTGTTGTTTTTTTTTTTCTTTTTTTTCTTTTTTTTTGAAGAGTGTTCCTGGGCATGTTGATGCTAACCACAGTAAGAGGCAGTGTACCTTGGATTAGCTTTGGAGCGTAAAACTTCTGATGTCCTGCAGACATCCCGGCAGTCCCTCATGGGACAAATTACAACAGATGTGCTGTGTCCTTGTAAAAAAAGAGAAATAGAGAGAGGGAGAGGGAGCACGAGAGAGTGAGGTGCAACTCTGTCTAACTGAAGTGCTGCGATTTTCCTGTTTACCCTTCTCGGACAAACTCATTTGTCCTCGTGAATCCAGGGTTTCAGCGACCACGTTTGTCTAGGAATCAACTTCCCTTACAAACAAATCCTCGTTTAAATCGTTTACATTGGTAATTGCAAAAATCAAGCAGGCTGGCGAAACAGCCCACCTCGGAGCAGTTTCAATAAAAATTTAAATAAATAAAAATAAATAAAATAACTGTCAAAAACCATCAAGCATCATCTCTAATTTTCTTATGGGATCATTAGCCGGTTGTCAGAGCTGACTAAAGCTTTGGATAATGCAGATTAGCACAGGCTTTACGGGCCCCAGAGAGAGGTATGGTTCTAATGACAGAAGTCTCCCCAGTGGAGAAGGGGTATTGTCTGTCTGCTTGGAGGCATTCCAGCCCCCCCTCCACACCCCCCTCCCCTCGCCCCCACGTCCCATCCACTCCCTCGGGGAGCGTCACGCTCCAGCGGTTATGTTCTCCTCTCCGAGCTGCTACACATGTATGAGTGATGTCAGGCTGGATCTCCTTGACTGACTCCTGCCCTGAGATTTCACTCCTTTGGGCTCCTTCGTTCTCCAGGTTTTCCCCCTCAGTGATTAACTACAGATGGGCTTTCTGGCCTGCTTCTGGTTCTGGTTCTGGTTCTGGTTCTGGTTCCGATTCTGGCTCTGATTCTGCCCATTTTAGAGAGAGGGGAAAGTCAAGAACACACCGTCGTTGGAGGAAGAGAAGAAAAAAAAGAGGGAGGTGTTTTGCAGAGGGAGCGAGGGTCACTCCTGCCCTCTGGGAGATTTTACAGTGCGTGTGCTGGTGTATCAACGCCAACGCGATGTGTCTGTTTGAGTTGCAGTGTCACTGGTTCCCATTTTCTTCCCTTTTCTGTTTGTACAGGACGACGCCTCTCCGTTCAGTATCGATCTGCCGGGATGACTGGGTCGGTTCCAGCCCGGTGCAGATTAAACTTTACCTTCACCGCATGAATACAGAATCTTCAGAGGTGTTTTAAGGTGCCTGGACCAGCATGCTCCCTTAACCGCCGTTTGGCCAAATAAAACAGAAGTCCGGCTAACATCCAGAGAGCAAGTAACAGAGAAAGACTCGAAGTCCGCTCCAAAAAACTTCGGAAGTCTCAATTATATTAACAGTTTGACTAGAGAAAACAGGAGAGAAGAGAAGAGAGGAGAGGAGAAGAGAAGAGAAGAGAAGAGAAGAGAAGAGAAGAGAAGAGAAGAGAAAGAGGAGATGAAGAGAGCAGGTTATTTACAGTGACACAGAGCAAGAGCAGCATCTTCTGGTGAGAAGGCAAGTTCGCCCCTAAGCATCAAATCAGTGTGGTGTGAGACTTACATGGGAAAAAAAAAAACCAAAACTGTGTGCACATGTATACATGTATCATATGCAAATACAGAAACACTCATTTGTTTACTGCCAGTCGTAAATCATAGCGGCCATCAGCAAAGCATGAGCAACATCATTCAAAAAAAAAAACAAAAAAACTACTGCACTACGTTTAGGGGAGATATTAAAAAGAAAAAAAAAAAAAGAAAAAAAAAAAACAGGGGAGATGGAGAAAATGCACACGCTAGCAAAGTTTATTCCTGTCACTGCAGAAGCTGGGGGTTTAGTGAAAAGTTTGCACGGAGCAATTACACGGCATGAGGCTCTGAAAAAGGTGTTGCGCAACAGCCACCTTTTCATTGTTGTTGTTGATGTTGTTGTTGTTGTTGTTTGCGTGTTCTCACCGTAATTGGAAGAACAGGAGTATTTAAGTGAGCAAATGCCAAGGCGTTTAAAAAATTCAGTGTTTTTCTTTAGTGCTAGTTGCCACCGTTGCGTCGGCGACAGAGCGAGAAAAAAAAAAACAAAACAAAAAAAAAAAACCCTTGAAAGCTCTTTCCGTTCTCCCGGCGTCTTTGTGGCGTGTTTCTCTCAGCGTGCCGTCTTTACTGTTTCATGAGAGCTAACAAGCCATGAACGTTCCTAGGCTGAGAACTCCTGCGACGCAGTAATGGACAGAACTGGACCGGACCTCTGGCCCCTCCCACCATTGCCTGGCGTCGGGTTTTCGGAAGGTCACTAGTGTATGGGGGGGGGGGGGGGGGGGGGCGCTATATATTCTCTAACTAATCAGCATGTAATTGAAGATCTGGAGATCCACTGGACCAGACAGTATCACCGCACTGTCCCGTGGTAAGACTCTGGATTTTAAACAATACAGAGGGTGGGTTTGTTAGAGCAGAAGTTCTCAGTCCTGCTCCTGAGGGACCCTTGCTCTGCACATTTTCCATCTTTCCCCGCTCTGCCTACCTGACTGAACTTGTCAGTGGCTCTTTTGATTGGCTGAGCACACCTGATTTAATCAAGAGCATGTTAATCACACTAATCGTTCGGGTAGGTAGAGCAGGGAAAGATGGAAAACATGCAGAGCAGGGGTCCCCCCAGGAGCAGGACTGAGAACCACTGCGTTAGAGGACAAGTGTTGCGTTAGGGCGAGAGAGAGTTTCTATGCAGTGAATCCTAAGGGCTGGATTTGACAGAC
>NC_044510.1:14676613-14681613 GCF_902362185.1 Chanos chanos
TAGGCTGCCAAGAGACGCCCCCCTCCCCCCAACACACACACACACACACACACACACATACACACCCAGGGCCCCACTCTGCACTATAATACCCAATTTTATGAAGGCCTCCTGGGTGCATCCGAAAAGCTAGGATGCATAGCACAAACCCGAGGGGGAGGTTACAAGTAGAGCAGTGATACACAGTCAGTATTCAAAATCGTCAGGGGGAAGCCAAGTGAGTTTCATTGCTGCATTAACTGTTGGGTTATGGGGAATGTCTCAGTCACATCTCATAAAAAGCAACAAAACACAACAACAAAAAGACTGAAGGCAAAAAAAAAAAAAATATCAAAACGACATTACACAGTACACAGCGCAAGACAATACAACAGTACATATTTACCAAACACATTTCATCTATCAATCAATGTGCTGTTGTATTGTTTGGCGATAAACACATCCTGCATCGGTTAAATGAGGAGTGGGATCAGAATCCTACGTTGTGAGGACCCAAAGGATTTGTAGGACTGGATGTTGGGTCAGTAGTGTTTTAGGTTTAACTTGACTTATGAAGTCAAAAGGTTCTGGGGGGTAAATGGTTTGGCTTGTCATGACTGTTATGATATCGTTACTGATAACGCTACAATCTAATTTGCTACCATAAGCTGCTGCCCAAGTCTTTGTTATGATATTCTGTCCCATGAGTGCCCCATTAACAGGGAGTGTGTGTGTGTGTATGTGTGTGTAAGAGAGAGAGAGGGAGTCATTGGACTCACCCTACCCATGCGTCTTTTCACAGTCCAGATATCACATGTCCAGTGAACTGACTCTATTAACTCCATGTTAATTGTTCGATAAAATGGATCATTCTGGCTTCATTTCCCTGCAGCGGTGAACATCATCCGATGGTTTGGCTACGCGTGAATGCCCCCCCCCCCCCCCCCCCCCCGGTCTCAACACCCGGCCCCCCACCCCCCCATCATGTGTCCACCAGGAGACTAATAGAAAAATCAATGCTACCTACTGTTGTTTGTTACAGTACATGGTGTCTATGACATGGAGAGAAAGGTAAGACCACGGGATGAGTAGGAGAAGTAGAGTTTTTTCATACAATCATAAGGCACCAACAGTGAAGAGAGTGTGAATGATGAGGTCAAAAAAAAAAAAGAAGAAGAAAAAAAAAAAACGACACAGGTGGATTCTGGACGTGAGAGACGGGTATGAGAGGACGGGTATGAGAGACGGGTATGAGAGGACGGGTATGAGAGACGGGTATGAGAGGACGGGTATGAGAGACAGGTATGAGAGGACGGGTATGAGAGGACGGGTATGAGAGACAGGTATGAGAGGACGGGTATGAGAGGACGGGTATGAGAGACAGGTATGAGAGACAGGTATGAGAGGACGGGTATGAGAGGACGGGTATGAGAGACAGGTATGAGAGGACGGGTATGAGAGACAGGTATGAGAGGACGGGTATGAGAGGACGGGTATGAGAGACAGGTATGAGAGACAGGTATGAGAGGACGGGTATGAGAGGACGGGTATGAGAGGATGGGTATGAGAGACGGGTATGAGAGGACGGGTATGAGAGGACGGGTATGAGATGACCGAGGACTGAACGGCAGGAACTTTAGGGAGCGCTTTAAATTAGGGTTTTTCAATAAAACTAAAAGAAGTTTTCAAAAGCAGCTGCTTCCAGTCAAACCACAGTTCCTAAGCCTGCTCTCTGTCAGCGAGGTCCAAACACCTGACTGCAGGCCCCTTCATTCCCAGCTCCACATCTCTGTCCACTGGTCTTTTTTTTTTTATCATCATTCGATTTTTCAGGCCAACTGAACTGGCCTAGGTTTCCCAGAACGGGCTACAAGCCAAGTGCAACTAACACGTCAACCGTCCATTATCAAAGCACATCTCAACTCAATGCCTTACCACTCTGTCTTCTTCACATTTTAAGGTAGATATTGACGATTTATCGTATTTCCAGACTTTGCTTTGGCATCCTGATGCTTTATTTAAAGGCGTGGTTAGGCCTCAGTACGGTTCCCCGAACTCTCTGAGATGAGCAGTGACTCTTTATAATGGCCTAAGAAGAAACAGACATCTTTTAACAGGAGAAACAACCGAAAATGTTATGAAAATGTCGTTTTGATGAGCACTCCTCCTCTCCCCTTTCTCTCTATCTTTCAGTCTCTCTCACTAATACACGCTACACACGTACACCCACGGACGACTTTTTTTCTTCCCGACCCACAGGCACAGTAACTGTTTTTTAACTGAAGACTTCATGTCTCAGGGACCTACTTCCTGGACTGCTGTCACATTAAGGTTAGCTCTGCTCACCTAGGGGCCTTTTTTTCCGTAACACTACAACTCTCGAAATCTTGATCCCAGCAACGGGACAGTTCCCAAACGGACTCAGTTCTAATTTCTCTTCTCTCTCTCTCGCACTCTCTCTCTCTCTCGCACTCTCTCACCCACCCTCTCTCTTTCCTAACAGTTGGTGATCGGTGTAGCTTTGGTGATTAGCAAAGTGATTGTCTCTCCTCAGCGTTGTTTGTTGATGAATATTCAAATTTTTTTTGTTTTAGCGTTTGCTGCTTAGTCACGCATCCCTTAATGCCTCCCATCTATAAATCGGATTTGCCCTGTTTCGCTTTGATGGCTTTGGTTTTGACAGCGCTGTCCCGAAAAAAAAAAAAAAACGAAAAAAAAAAAACGGAGGATGTTGCCACAGCAACAAAGTTGGGGGGGGCATTAGTGATGTCATTAGAACCCACTTCACTGGTTCCAAAAGGAGTTCCAAGACCCATCAACAGAAGCCGCCAGCCCCGGGGCCAACCAAAGACCAGGCCACTGATATGGAGCCAACCGGAAGGAAGTTTTTCTCACAGTACTGGAGGCTTCTAAAGGCCAGACTTCCTCCGGGCTGGTGGCTCTGTATGACAGCCATGCTCTAGTACAGACAGACAGGCCGTCACGGACGGAGAAGGGCAGTTCTGTCGCTCTTATTCTTAGTCTCCACAGTGTTCAGTACCAGCACCTGCCAGGCATTGGGGCGAGTCTTTTGAGCAAATTAAACCGAGCATGTTTCCACCGCGCTCTTGCATTCATCCAAGCCGCGGCGACAAAAGATCTCTTCCCTTCAACCCGCTGCCTCTTAAGCGATACAGCTCAGAGAATTCGCCCCGTTTGGTTCGCTTGACTAATTCTGAACAATGTGCGAAAAAATGCCCAGACTCTGAAGAGAGAGAATGAGGGTGCGTCGTCTAACAGGGAAACTGCCTGTGTGTGTGTGTGTGTGTGTGTGTGTGTTTATCAAACTAATAGCAGTTTGGCACAGTGCAAGGCCTTGAGACACCACTTCAGTTATTAGCAAAATAACACATATGCTAAATGGAGCTAAGCGTTGCGTGAAAGCTATTGTAGCTTCAACCTGAACTCCACACTCTTAACGTTAACGTTGTTATCCTGATGCTTCACGGGTCCTTGTTTAGCTGATTTGTGTTCTTTTCTTCAGGGTTGAAAGCAAAAATCTGAACACACCATCAGTCAGAGAGGGCAGGAATGCCTAGCCAGGAGCGAAAGGATTTAGCGGTCCGATAGCGTTTATTGCTAACTTGCTTTTCAGGAGGCTAAAGGTGCGCAGGGCCAAGTGACAGGACTCTTCCGCAAATCAATGACTTAAACGAGTCTGTTCAGTCAATTAATGTCAGTTGAAGTCTCCATGGCGAAGCAGAACTATCAGAGTAAACACAGCAGAAGGATGGCAAACCCAGCAAGAACTGAATAGGGGGAAAAAAAATTGCTTTTGCAAATGAGAGCACATATGACACACTCACACTACAGTTACCCTTAGCTCTGTGATTTAGGATGGATGAGAGAGAGAGAGAGAGAGAGAGAGAGAGAGAGAGAGAGGTAAAACATCAGACTGATAGTTTCCACGCCAAGCTTGCGTTAGCGTGGATATCTGCCGGCGTGGGCCTGCACTGTTCACCCCTCTGCCCATGTAGATGTGGTGTGAACCAATCACCCGTTTACTGACCAGTCTCTCACTCCTCGTCCCCACTGTGAGTATCTCCTCCCAGTCTCTGCTCCTCCATCCAAACAGACACGGACACACAGAGGAGCCTAATCAGAGAGTGAGAAAGGAACAAACAGAGAGAGGGAGAGAAGGGGAGAGAGAGAGAGACAGAGAGAATAGGGAGAAAGAAGAGGACAAAAGGGAAAGAGAGAGAGAGCGAGAGAGAGAGAGAGAGAGAGAGAGGGAGGATGGAAGAACCACAGGGACATGCCTCAAAGCTCTTGATATTCACCCACGTAAACAAAGCTGTACAAAGCCCTCTTTCAAAGTCTCTTTTTTTCGTTTTATTTAACGCAGATGGACAGTCAGTAGAGCTCAGGTGATCTTGCGTGTATCTGATCAATGTCTGTTATCAGAAACGCAGAAGCGCGCACAGAAAGACGCGCGGCAAAGAACGTAGCGTCGCAATCGCATTGCGGAATTTTATCCCTTCCCCAGGTCTCCCTCATCCGCTCCCTCACCTCCTCATCCACTGCACTCCTCCACAACTGCCACATTTGTCTTTTTTTATATCCCCCTGCCTCTCTGATTTATCGCTTTGCCAGCTGTTATTAAATGGATGTAAGTAAATAAAACGGGGAGGGGCGGCCGTTGCCCCCGGCGATTGCCTTTTTACGGAGTTAGCTGCAAAACCGACTCCGATTCCGACGCGGGAATGAGAACGGCACGCGTAATGGCCGAATAAATCTGAAGGCGGGATCGGAGACTCAAAGGCTTTTTTTTTTTTTTCTTTTTTTCGCCTGCCTAGGTTCGGAGTGGTGGGGGGGGCGGGGGGGGGGGGCTGTGAGAGATGAGGTTCCACGGGGGAGGAAGAGAAATGGTTATGAAAACACTCAGAGAAACTTCTAGAAAAACCATTCAACGGGAGGAGATGCTTACGAGACAGGAGTAACGACTCTAAGCTATGTCGGTCAGGGACTGATACTGTATTACC
>NC_044510.1:14684113-14724113 GCF_902362185.1 Chanos chanos
GTAAAATCTGTGGTCCCTTACAGTAGTCCTATGTTCTCACGGACATTCACTGCCCCCTTGTGGAATGAATGTGCAGAATTCATAATACGTGTTTGGCTTCCTTTGGATGCTCTTGAGATGCATTAACGGCGTCCGATTCGATATCTTCTTTAGCCTATAGTTTCCCTAAGAGACAGGTAGTTGTATATCTCTTCTAATCAGTTTAACGATAATCTGAAAGCATTAGGCTATTAAAGACATTTTGGTTTCATTCAGAGAACACCGGTGAGGGTACTGTTTGATCGTTTGAGCTCTTGGCTATCTCGAGAATAAAGAGATGATAAAAAAAAAAACAACGATACGGTCTTGACAGACCGCAGTTGTAGGCCTTTGTAGTAGGGTTGTCATGTCCGACACTTTTGGCAAGTAATTATTCTCTGCTCTTTTGGCTGAGCGATCAAATGCGTGCTTACGTGCCCATACGAACTAATGCTCCAATTAGTTTCTGCTCGAAGTCTTCTTCAAAGACAAGCATTTTCATTCGGCTCAGGAAACAGCCCTTATACGACCCCAAACGGGATTACTGTGGATGCTGCTTGCAACTATTTGGGTTCAAATGGATTGGATGCTTTTGTGGTTTCTCATACTTTCTCACATGAATTTCTAAGTAAGCGACATGAACCATACTGTAGTCATAAAGTTATGCGCCTCGCAGCAACATTTTAGATCGTTTTGAGTGTAAATGTGATTGGAAATCAAACCAGTTTAACGACTGGGTGAAGCAGAGGCTTGATATTACAAATCGCAAAACGATCCAAGGTCGTGTTTATTGGTCCTTGTTTGGCACCGCAGTCATCAAATAAGATTCGACCGTGGCTTCACCTTGACCGCTTAACTTGGTAGAGCCTGTTTGAATTACGGCCATGTACTGTTTAATGCAACCGCTGGGCCCGGTCAGCACTTTATAGTGATCGACTTGTCAGAAACGCCTCTTTTTCCCCGAGAAAAAAATGGGCCCCCGGTTCTTTTACCGCTCTCTGAAATTTATTACAGCAGCGCAGACTCATGCGACGCCACATCACATAACTAACACGATTCATTCAGGGATGTGTGTGCATTAAAGCATTCAGACAGAACGCATCCACTTGATGAATCCCACGCGTTTAAGCTGATGCGATTACGTCCTACGTGATTCGATCTCATTTGAATCTGAATATACGCTGGCGATGCATTGCACATTTATGCGTAGCGCACGCAAACCGTATTTTTTAACGGGGTCAGTACTCACGGTGGCTTTCTTTTACAAAAACGCCTGTCAAGAAAAAGAGGGGGGGGGCGCTGCGTCGTACCTTTTATGTTTTATTTCATTTCAGTTCATTTTGTTTTTTTAAATCAGTGAACGACAACTGGAGTGTCAACACAGATTTTACTCTCATTCATTCTGCTAATACTCGTTGATTTTAATATTTATGTTACAATGTATGTGGTGGTTTTGAAGTTGATACGGATTTTTTCAGACATGGTTTATGAAAAAGCCAATCACCCATTTGTTTTTCTGTCGTCATATAGGCGGGACGGCCAGAAATTCGAGGCGTTTGTGTGTGACCACTAGGACTAAAAATCTTGCGTGCATGACGTAGTCTATCAGAGTTCTCGCCTCGGAGTCCTTATCTTTAATAAAAAAAAAAACGGACCAAGTTGACTCATGTTTAACAGTAACCAAGAGGACGCGCTGGGTGACTCAGAAACAAGCCATTAGTCACAAATTTGTCATTAGGCCTATGCTAAATTCTATGGAACTGTCAAGCGTTAAGCACAATCCTATTAAACATTGCTGTGTCAACACAAACAGTGTTTGTTATGTGATGTGGTAGATATCTGGCACGTCACTTTAAGATCGGTTTATCCGAGCGAGAGTGTTTTGTTTTGTTTTGTTTTTTGCACGTCCAACGATGCAGACCAGGCTAATGGCCGATGCTAAACTATCTCTTGAATAACATCACGCTAACGCCATAAGGACTGATCTTTTGACTGAACATCACTTCTTCTAGCATCGAGAACACTGACTCACTTCCGGCAGCAAAACTAACCTTCAATCGCGAAGCAAAATTGAAGTTCGTCTTTAGACCTGATAGGGCATGACTCAGCACACAAAAACACTCAGAAAATCTCCCCCCCCCCCCCAAAAAAAAAACAGGCGACTGCTTCGTGTTTTTGTTTTTTTTTTATACATCAATGACAGCATATGATTTTACATCTACAATTTTTTTTTCATTCTATGAGAATGAGCATAAGACAAACCGACCTTTTTGAAGAGTGCCCATAAATCCAAGCATTTCCATACAACAGTTACGAACAGAACAAACACATCAATTCCTTGATCTTTTTTTTTTTTTCCTTTTCCAAAAAAAGTTTGTTTCTATCTGTACATTTTCACTTTAACTGTGTATTACTTTGTGTTAACTGTGCATTACTTTGTGTTAACTGTACCAGTGAAAATGCTTTGTCAACCATGCCTGTGTTGATGTAGTTACAAAGGAGAAACATTGGGGGGAAAAAAATATATATATATACATTCAAAAGGACGTAACCTGCACCTATCATATTTTGCCACGTTACTCATTTCGATTGGCAATTTCAGTGAACATGAGTGAGAGTCTGACGCAGACTTAGGCAATGGCTAGAACGCAACAGAGAAGAGACAGTGAATGAGACAGCAGAGAAAGGCATTCTGTCAGCTTAAGAGATTGGGTGTGGTCATAGAGTTTACAGAAAGTGAGACTGAGAGAGAGAGGGAGAGGACCATCAGTGTAATGGATACACGAACATGGGACAGAACCAATGACAACAAGCAAATCAAACAATTGGCAGAGACTCTGATTGGACAGAAACTCACTGTCCATAGAACCACATAGAAGTTCACAGCTACTGGGCAGATTCTCTCTCTCTCACGTAAATACACTCATTCTCACTCTCTCTCTGTCTCTCTCTCTCTCTCACATACATACACTCATTCTCTCTCTCACTCTCTCACTCTCTCTGTCTCTCTCTCTCTCTCACATACATACACTCATTCTCTCTCTCACTCTCTCTCTCTCTGTCTCTCTCTCACATACATACACTCATTCTCTCTCTCACTCTCTCTGTCTCTCTCCGTCTCTCTCTCTCTCACACATACATACACTCATTCTCTCTCTCACTCGCTCTCTCTCTCTGTCTCTCTCTCACATACATACACTCATTCTCACTCGCTCTCTCTCTCTCTCTCTGTCTCTCTCTCCCTCTCTCTCTCTCTCTCTCTCTCTCTCTCACATACATACACTCATTCTCACTCGCTCTCTCTCTCTGTCTCTCTCTCCCTCTCTCTCTCACTCTCTCTGTCTCTCTCTCTCTCTCACATACATACACTCATTCTCTCTCTCACTCTCTCTCTCTCTGTCTCTCTCTCACATACATACACTCATTCTCTCTCTCACTCTCTCTGTCTCTCTCCGTCTCTCTCTCTCTCACACATACATACACTCATTCTCTCTCTCACTCGCTCTCTCTCTCTGTCTCTCTCTCACATACATACACTCATTCTCACTCGCTCTCTCTCTCTGTCTCTCTCTCCCTCTCTCTCTCTCACATACATACACTCATTCTCACTCGCTCTCTCTCTCTGTCTCTCTGTCTCTCTCTCCCTCTCTCTCTCCCTCTCTCTCTCTCTCTCTCTCTCTCACATACATACACTCATTCTCACTCGCTCTCTGTCTCTGTCTCTCTCTCTGTCTCTCTCTCCCTCTCTCTCTCCCTCTCTCTCTCTCTCACATACATACACTCATTCTCACTCGCTTTCTCTCTCTGTCTCTCTCTCTCTCTCTGTATCTCTCTCTCTCACACATACATACACTCATTCTCTCTCTCACTCGCTCTCTCTCTCTCTGTCTCTCTCTCACATACATACACTCATTCTCACTCGCTCTCTCTCTGTCTCTCTCTCTCTCTCTCTCTCTCTCTACAGCGCAGCCAGTTCCTGTGTCAGCCGTTCTTTCTCCTGCTGGAGTTGGATGATGCTCTGTTTGTTCTGCTGCAGACGGTCCTCCAGCCACTGCAGAAGAGGTCCACTCACCGCAGACATCTGACTGCACAGGTTCTTAGTAAACACTGTGAGGAAACACACACACACACACATACACACACACACACACATACACACACACACAAAGATGTAAGGTAAATGCTTATCACAAAAGCACGATCAGACTGTAAAACTACGCAAAATCTGATCGATGTAAACACTTATTCTACATTTACATTTATGTATATTTACATTACATTCACTTATTCTACATTTACATTAAAATATATTTACATTACATTCACTTATTCTACATTTACATTTATGTATATGTACGTTACATTCACTAAATAAAGTCAGTGCATTCAAACACTCTGATCCTGAGTACAGGACAGAGAGGAGACAGGTCCCTGGGGTTGTTAAATTCAGGGCCCTGGTCTGCAGTCATTGCTCACTCTGACATGGACAACATCAGCTCAACATAACAGTCCAGTTAAAAAACAGGGCATCAGCAGAGAGAATGAGAGAGACCAGCACCTGATCCGTTGTGTATCTTTGTAATTGGGTCCAGATGAGTTAAACTGGAAACACAGAAAGAGTAGAACTCAAATATAGTATAAAGTAGTATAAAAAAAATATTGAATATAGAATTAAAAATGATTGTAAAATATGGAATATTATTGGAGCGCTGGCAGCGGTAGAGATGTACTTATGGATTCTTCTGTACGTGTCCTGCTCTTCCTGGCACAGAATTTTGGGTAATTCCACGGCCGACTCCAAACACACTTTGCCGATGGCTTCGTGCGGGACAACATGGATGGGAATCTCGATTCTCTCATACCTGAAAACCAGAGGAAGAGCACAGTGTGCAGGACTGTCCCCATCGTATTGAGGCGGGACACCCCCCCCACACCCCCCCATGACCCTACCCCCCCCTCCCCCAAAGGGGGGAATACCTTTAATTAGCAGCCCCTCCCTGAGGGGAAAGTTCATTACCTTTCATTTTGAAACAAAAAGGAAAAGAGCTAAGGGTGGATTTTCCCCGTAAAAAAACAAAGACTTTCATTATGCAGACTACACTGCAGTTAGTCATGTTATAGTGCATTTACTGTAAGTACTATGTAATTACCAGTTTATTACACACTACTGGGCTCAGGTTACACTTAGTCACTAAGCAGATGCTTTTTACGCTTGTGGCATATTACGTAACATTTAAGTATTAATTCCATTAATAATTCAAATACATAATAATCCCATAATTACTAATAATTCAATAATTGATCAGAACTTTGTTTTAAAAAGTAAAATCTGCTTTTTGGGGGGGGGGGGGGGGGGGGGGTGTTTTTTATGTAGCGGGAGACTTACTCTGAGCCTTTTTGAGCCTGTACAGACTGAAAGCAGGTGTACAACACTCGACCAGTCTGAAAAGCAGAGTCATTCGATTAGTCCAGCTTTGGTACACGTGCCATATACACACCACATGTGTGAGGCTATTCAACAGGTCAGTAGACCCAGCTCTCATTATTAATCTGAGTGCCTGGGCCCTGTTCCAGTTCTCTTAAGTACTCTCTGTCCTTGTGACCCTGCTCCCTTAATGAACAGGATGAAAGGCGGTCTTAATGAAGACTTTTTAAGGCATTTGTGTGGTATTTGGCGGACTTTGGGGCTTCACCACAATTAGTCCTCTTAGAAGTGCATTAACTTAAGTAGAAGAGGACACAAGGTAAAGGAGTCACGGAAGAGTGTTGGGACAGGGGCCAGTCATTGGAATTCTTCACATATGTTTACCCAGGCCTGGATCTAATGATCTACAGCCATCATTAGAAACACAGAGATTAACATCATATCAATAGGAACATGAATTAAAGGGAGAAAAGAGTAGTCCACAGTACGCAGTGTGTACGTTTGCTCCAGTGCCACAGGGGTCACGTAAGGCACATGCCACTCACCTTAGTGTTTTTGTCTTCAATGAAACAGGAGAAGATGAGGCCTACAAATCCCTGATCCATCATCTGGTACATGGCTTGAGTCCGCACGTCTGGCAAAGAACCAACAAACACTCATTTATTCACACACACATACGCACAAGCACACACACACACGCACCCACGCACACACAGACACACACACACAAATGTCCTTTCCCTGTGTTCTCTGATGTCATCCTGTCAGTGTCTGCCTCCTCTGATTAATTCATTAATTCATTAACCCTAATCTAATGAATTAACGCTAATCCTTACTTTCAGTCTACGTGATCTTGTCCTTTGACCATGTTCCCCTTTTTCTTAAAATATGCAAATCTTTCAGACCACACAGGGCATAAAACAAGGTGAACTTAACCCCCACCCACCAGCCAAGCCAAAGGCACAGTAACCTATAGAAAAGTTAAATCAGGTGTGATAATGGTGAAATACAGTTAATATACTCCACAGTAGGATTCCAATACTAGAGTCGAAAAGCACTGGCTTATAGGATGTGACTTCTATCTCTAGTTTATACGCTAGGAATAATTTCATAAAAAGTGGCTTTCGTAGGCTTATACGGACACAACTAGGATGACATGAATTCAAACAGCAGGAATTCCTTGCCCTCAGCCTAAAAGCTGACACGACTTTAAACGTTCGCCTCCGAGTTACAAAAACGGAATTCTCACCGAGCTCAGTGGAAAAAGAGGAAGAAGAGAAAGAGGAGGAACACATGCCCAGCTTTATGAGACTCACCCACGTGTGACGGCCACACAGTTATGTGCGGGTGAGAGTGGTACCAGCCAACAACCCTCATTGGCCGGCCGGTCATCTCAGCCAATCGGTGCCCGTGGTTAAGAATGCCAACTTAACTCTGTACTGCCAGCAGAGCGGATGGATTCAAATACTTGGCCCTATTACCCTGCACCTTCTAGGATTTGACAAGATATGCCAACCCCGGTACACAACTATTGTGACGTGCAATGCAAATGTGAACCAACAAACGACAAAAAGTTAACAATTAGTATGACACTGAATTCAAACTTGGCCACTTATTCACAATGAGAGAGAGAGAGAGAGAGAGAGAGAGAGAGAGAGAGAGTGTGATGAAAACATGAACGGAAAGGATATCTCGGCCTCGGTAGAGGCGGCAGACAGCTGTTCCGGTGAGATCTCCACGCGATCTTTCCTCTTATCGGACCTCCGGAGAATAATGACAGAGTGGATATGGACAATGCGGTTTGTATCCACCTGATAATGACGAATAATTCAATAAAATAACGGAAAATAAAAATAAAAATTCAGTAAACATCTCGACAGAAAAGCACAAAATTAATTAACCAGCTAACGTTTTTTTCTGTCAAAATGCGGGTGGTAGATGGACAATGAATATTATGATATTAGCAAACGAATGAATCTAAATAAAGTCAATGCGCAGTCACACAGGTGTTGGTTTCAGAATACGTGAGATTTTCTTGAGACACTTACCTCACCAATGCAGAGACCCATAACTTCTTCTTTCTCTGTGCTCAACGCGTGATTCATACAGACCAGAAAAGCATCTGATTCTAAATGAACCGCGCTAACAGCCATTTTAAGAGCTCGAGATTGAGCCAATGTAGTTAAAGAATAAATCAAGATTACTTCGATTAGGAACTCTGATTTTTTTTTAGGGTTGTTTATCTACGAGACGGCACTTCCGTGTCTTCAACACTGCTGTGTCACACCACAATGTTCCGATGCAGGATTACAGTGATAAATTTATTACGATAACGCTGTGCGACGCGGTGTGGAGGCTAAACACTACCTCCTTAAACTATTACTAATTTATTGCGAGATGTTTTACTTGTCTCTTCTGAAAGGTTTTCTCATGGAAAGCACGTTACCTGTGCAATCACGGAGACTTTACTTTTACTTTACCTAAATAGCTAGTTGAATTCAGTTTTCCAGTCGGAGGTAATTCGTAGCTGTACCGGGGGTGTTGCTGAATGACGTCATTCGCTGCGTGTGTTTCTTGCCGACCTTCTCTGGAGTGTTTAGTTTCAATATTGCCCATGTTTGTCACATCTTTACAGATACACAGTTAAGCAAGAACAAGGAAAGATAATTCCCGTCGTCGTGGTGTTCCTTAACGGCAGTGCAAGATGTCACAAAAAGACCCATGTCAGAGGCAGGCATGTGCAATACAAAAATGTTTACAAGGTAAAAATAGATCGGTTCTGTACTCTGCACTGCACCATCTGCAAGTAGGGTAGCTAGTTGATATTGGCATAGTTTCGCCAGTAAGGACTCTTACTTAATCTAATCAGTGTCGCTTCTCATCTTTCTCCTGCCAAAGAAAACAGATATGTTGAAAGTCGATGTGAAGACGTCATAAAGGCGATGCGAGAATGTTGCGAGCTTCACGCCGGGAAAGAATCAGTCTGCTGCTCCGGTTTGGCAAAGGAACACAAGTCCTCGGAAGAGAAGACATGAGTTTTTCTCACCGTTTCCTAACAACGGCCTAAATTAAGCAAACAAACAAACAACAAACATGTGATTGTCTACTGTGCCAACGCAAATTAATCATGTACAACTAATAAAGGACGCTGCTTTATTGTATTGGTTTGAGCAAGGGACATTTGCAAACATAATGGCTTCGAAACACTGAAAAATACAGTTTTGTTTTGTTTTTTTCGTTTAAGATGCGGTTCATTTCTACAGAATATTTACCAAAACTGGAAAAAAAAATAACAATAATACACACACCAAACACTACTTGGTTCAGAACTAATTTTCTCAGTTTGTGTCAGCCTTTCATTCCCATTCAGTATAAACAATACTGGCTCTTTTGCTGGACACTGACCACATATTGCTAATTAATGTCGAGGCTTCAGCCATTTCCAGTCCACACATCATTGGCATATGTGTCTCATGATGAGAGATTCCAGTCATAAAGATGATGTTTGATGTCTGTATTACTCACTTTGTAAATGAGATGAACAGAATGTTTTACTTATACAGCTTTCAGGGTGTGAAGGTAAAGGGAAATGTTTGCTAGCGAGCACATCGTGACATCACATCCCATGCGCCATTATTGTACGACATCATTTGGTTTAATCACCGACATGACTCAGGGCTGATGCAAATGACCCACAGAACACTACATGACAACAGTCTCACACACATACACAACCCACATGTATGATTCAGCTGACCACTATCCTTTGGAATTTCTCTCATTTTCAGGTAAGAAAATATATCTTTTGGTTTCTATTCTCTATAAACGACCCCCTCTGCTACATTTAAGACAGCATTGGAGTGTCAGGTTATTTTTCAGCAACTCTGGAGTGAAGAAAATGTAAGCCCAAACTTAAAAAGTGGATTTGCATCAAAAGACACGAGAATCTCACAACAAGTCTGATTCTCCTTCCTCCAGTACCCATACGGATTCATACACGAAGGCATTACTGTACCATAGAGAGCTTAGCAAAAAGAACAGAAACAAAGCTTAAACACTGCAGCGCTAGTTCACTTCATTTGAGAACCATTTAAAAGGGTGTCATGCTTCATGCTTTATACAAAGATTTGTTTGAACGTGGCCGAACGTGATTGGCTGCGTCGTAGCGACGGTAGAGCCTCTTGGGGTTTAAAGTTAAATACAGAATGCAGCGACATACTGTGGATGTCAAAAAGAAAAAAAAAATTCTTTGTAGGCAGAAGGCAAACTTTGCTTTCTTGACACTGAAATATAAAATAAAGATAATAAGCAAATTGGAGTCGACGGAGGTTTTAAGATGCAAGGCCCAGGAGAAAGCCTCCGACGAAACCTCCTGTGAGGACAATGTTCTGCTTCACAAACGTCTGTACCTGTAAAGAGAGAGGAGAGAAAGCGCGTGACATTTTTTCCCCCATCATATGATCAAGGCCAGAAGTCTTCACTACGGCACTAGCATTAAGCAGCTCAAAGGAGACTTTCTGATCATATCTGATTAAGCTCAGAGTTAAGAGCTGCTGAAAGGCAGAACAGCTAAAGAACACTCTGATCTGACAGGTCTTGATTTCTAACTCAGGTTATCTGGATAACTGCAAAAAAAAAACCTGTTTTGTAGCAGGATTTCTGAGTTATGGAGTTTGGCATTAAGCCAAACCGTCCGACGGAAGCTGAGGTTGGAGCATTCCTATTGGCCAGAGTTAAATTCTGCTTTCTGGTTAACCAAACAAATCCTGTTTCATCGTGTACCACCCAGATCTCTCTGCTCTCGCGGCTAAACCAGGCCCTCCAGCAGCATTACGACTGATCTGCGTGTGAGCGCTCACCTCATCCACTTTCGTTCTCACTTCTTTCGGGGGCTTGTCGAGCTTCAGCTGCTTTTTGGCCTTGTCCATGTCCCGCTCCACCCGTTTCCAGTCGATTTTAATGTAGCCCGTGTGATTGGCAATCTAAAAACGAAACAACAACCGCGCACTGTTACGAACGTCATAACACCGTGCGTCCAGATGACTTACCCCGAACGCCCAGCTCCTGTCGTGTACATAACAACACAGGTGACATTGAACTCACCTCTAAAATATAAGCTGCAAGTTATGTAAATGAATATCCTACATGGCAGGGATCCAGTTTCTCCCAGTTGATCGATAAGCCTTTAATAAAAAGTGGCTGGGATTTGTTCTCTTAGGGAGTCTGCCTGAGACGGCGGACAGAAAAACCTGCAGGACCTGAGCCCTTCTGGAGTCTGGACTACATTTTTTGGGAATCTTATTCTGTGTGTTACCTGAAGTAGAAAGAAACCCCCGCCCACCGCCGACGCGGCCAGCTTCCCGACCTTCTGAAAGAGAAAGCCCGCACACCTGAAAGGAAATCCAGACGTTCCCATTTAAAACGGGTCTTTCGCCCTTCAAAATGCTGTGAATTCCGCTTTCTCGCTTCGAAACTTTCCCACTTCGTTAAATAACACCGGTCCAGATGCACTTACCATCCCGTGACCCCGCCGATAGCCAGCTGCGTCGCTACGGAATACTTCTCCGCCGCCGGCCCGGAATTCTTTTTTCCGAACACTTTGTTCCACCACCTCTGATTCTTGGCATATTCCGCCAGCTCCTTCACGTCAAAGATCTCCCCATCTATCAGAGCGTACAGAAAATACATACTCCAATACATACTCCAAGACCTTAGCCAAAGTCGTGTGGCAATCATCATTATGGCAAGATGCGCTTGATGGCACTTTTCAACAAGTTCATTATCAACAGGTGACATCTAACCATGTGGAATGTTGATGTAAGCACTTAAACTGAACAGAATCAGACTTTGCTATATTAATGAATCTTTGCAGATTGAAGATGGCAACATAAGGAGACCTCCATTCTCTCAGAGTGAACTATTACACCGTCAAACAACTGTTGTTCTGAGAAAGAGTTGGCTTTTGTCCAATGAAAAACTTTATTCTTAAATCAAATTATGATTTAGTCGAGGACTGTCCTTCATCCTCGTCTGAGAAACTAACCCCAATGACTTCTCTGTTATACTCAGCATAAGAAATAAACGTGCGAGTTGAAGGAAACTCCCTTTAAAACCCGTTGTATGGCATTCCAGTCACTGTTATTGTGTATGACTCCAAACGCCCAGCTGCTAACAGCTGGGGGATGGATATGTTTCGTTGCCCCGAACAGTCGCACCGTTTGGCAGGGCTGTGCAGGGCCTTGTCGCTAAGAAGTCACCTTGACGGGTCAAACCAACGAGCCGCTCCTCTCCAGCCCGAAATAACTCTTCCACTGCAGCCAACAGATGGGCGGCGGTTTCAGTTTCACTCAGACGGATTTGTAATTAACACGGCAGACAAGGGATTGAGTTTAAACGTCCTGTAAACGCCACATACGATACGTATTGATCTGTACCCCCGACAGGACATTCACGTGTAGGCCCCACGGTATTATCAACTGAGAAAATGAGTTTTTAAGTCGTGTTTGTTGAAAACCATAATACGCCTAAATGGTATTGTTTTCACAGCTCAGTGGAACAGCTGAACGTTGATATCGAAACAAGTGTCATGAAATATACATATGCTCGAACAGATTAATCCTCTAATTTGCCCCAAACTGCATTTTAAACACAACACGTAGGCCTAATTAATACTTAAGAAAATAACTTTAGCGAATCTAGGACAGCTGTCCTAGGCTAGCCGAAGTGAAACAATGGTATGTGATATTACGTAGCCAACAAGCACACAGAAAGAGAGCAGATTATAACAACATTCATGTCATTTTAGGTTAAACCATTAAAACATAGATGGCCAAAAACTCACTCGTACAGAAATCTCAAGTGTTTTCTACAGACTGGCTGATAGCGTTTCAATGTTTATTACAGGGATGCAACAGTAAAACTTAAATACATGTTACAGATTGTAAGATAAAAAGTTAGCCGCCTGTTTTTGGTTATTTAAAAACGAATAACAATAACTACACATCAGAGGAAGTTCACAGCGACACCTCTTTCCAAAATATCACAGACAACGCTAACTTCTCAAGTTTTACAGTTACGTGTGTGTTTTCCTACTGAATCCTTTTGCTTAGCCAGGTAGCTTGTTAGCTGTGCAACATTGTGAAGGACAACATTTCCATTACATCACCGCATGGAAAGAATTAGCTTGTGCGAACCAGCCCACAGAGCGTCTAACAGTGGTTCGCATCATTACAGATGTGTATTGATGGGCGTAAACACAAAACAATAGCACGTTGTTTACTCAAGATAACGCTTACCTTTCTTACTCTCAGCCATGTTTTCAGAGTTCCTATGTTTTCTACCCGGACGATCATCAACTGCGCATCCTCTGGGTCATGTGACTGTATTCTCTCGTCGCAGAACTACTGCATGTCTAAGGACTGCAAATGAACGGTTAACTGTGTAAACGAGATGGAATTAATGAACCGCCTGTTCTTTACCTTGTTCCACGAGGAAAGATAATCGCTTGCACGTTTAAGGGCAGGTGTCTGTGGCAGCGTGGATGGCGTGGCGAGCGTCAGTCAGATCTGTCCGCAGTCTCCTACGGGCACCAGAGTTATTAACCACAAGTTTTACATGAACGTAATACGTCGTGGGACCAGTTTTAGTGGCTGCTTTACTTTTCCACCTCAACACCTGGGCACTTTTCCATTCAGCATTCAGCACGATGCTCAGAATTAAGCCACAGGAACACTAACTATACTGGCTAATGCAATCACTGAACACGAGATCATGAAGTGTCCTTCTCTGGAATAGATAACTGGCATTATGTCTATGTCCCACCTAATAGACCCGAGGGTTTCAATGGTTGGTTCACAAACCCCTAGAGGTCCGTGGCAATGCTTAAGAGGGGGTCGTGAGATTGTGTTGGGAACTTTGATGTCAAGTTGAATTCACTTAGTTCAGATCTCACGGGGGTATTTGAGTAAGATAATTTGGGTTTAAGGGGTTCAGCTGGCCAAAAAAAAAAAAAAACAGTTGAGAACTCTTATAACAGACCATCAGTACTCAAATCAACATCTGTTGTCTGGAAACTGCTGAACAACACAGTGTTATTTTTGCCTTCTTTTGCTGCTCTCATAGATAAAAAAAAACAAAAACTGCGTTAATTAGAATATACCTATGATTTTTGCAGCAACCTCATCCATGTATAAACAGTCAAACACTGTAACGTTATTTAAAATATGTTCACAAGCTAGATTCCTCACTGAAAGTTATGAGTGATTAGTGACAGCCCTGCTGTATGGGACTGAATGAGCCGGTTTGCAGACTGGACCGGGTCTATCATAATTAGAACAGGTAAGTTCCTCACAACAGACATGGCATCTTCACTCATCCTTTAGTTTGGACGAGCGTCATCAAGGCAAAAATGTACTTCTCATACACACACACACACACACACACACACACACACACATACAAGGAAAAAAAAAATCGATGAGCTGTTTGTCTAGCACGATATCACCCAGTATGTGGTTAATTTAAATATGCCAGGGCTGACAGTTTTTTTCCTCAGGAAAGCATGAATATAAAAAGGGGTTTCTGCTTTTTGTTGAGTGTATAGGAGGTCTGTAAATGCGTGTAACTCCAGTTAGGAGTTCATCATGGTAAAACAGTATGTCGGGCGGATCAAGGCTCCGTTGCTATCGGCTGCAGAGTCAAAAACGCCCCATGCCCCTAGGTTGTGCCAAATCGACTCTGCAGTCATAGCAGCCATTGTGTGACGCCCTGTGTTTCCATAGCAACACATCACAAACAGAATTCAAACAGAAGGACAGAAGCCACACGGATTCACACCCATTCAGTAGAGACCTCATTTTTTTTTTCTCTCTCTCTTTTTTTTTTTTTTTGCAAGTTACGAGTGTTTACCACACACTAATCATGGTCTGATCACTTCATCTATACATAGCAATATTGACTTACCCCTTTAATCCAAACCCAGAAAAACTACAAACAGACAGTGAGTTTGTTTTAATTCATGAATTCACAGATCGATCACCATGAGATCATTATAGCAGAAGTGAGTAGAATGAGGGGAAAGTACTTACACATACAGAATACAACCTGCTAACTGCACTCCACTTCACAAAACAGCTCTAAACCTTAGCTATATATATATCTATATATATGTGTGTGTGTGTGTGTGTGTGTGTGTGTGTGTGTGTGTATGTATGTATGTATGTATATGTATATGTGTATATATATATATATGTGTGTGTGTGTGTGTGTATATATGTATGTATGTATATGTATATGTGTATATATATATCTGTGTGTGTGTTTATGTGTGTGTGTATGTATGTATGTATATGTATATGTGTGTGTGTGTATATATATATATATATATGTGTGTGTGTGTATATGTATGTATGTATATATGTATATGTGTATATATATATGTGTGTGTGTGTTTATGTGTGTGTATGTATGTATGTATATGTATATGTGTATATATATATGTGTGTGTGTGTATATATATATATATATATATCTATATCTATATATATATCTATCTATATATAGATAGATATATATAAAGTGACATTCTAAGGCATTTCAACAACAAAAACTGGGAATACTTCAGCAGTAAAAAGGTATGTTGTAGAGATTCTTTCACACTTGGTTTTGTGTGTAAAATGTTACTTTTTATTTGCAGGTTTGTTTCAATACTGTCTACACTGGTACTAGTTCCATTTGGGGATTAGTTTCTCAGTTTCAACTTGACGACAGAGCGACTCATATCAGATTTAAAAGCCGCTGATCAGATTCTATCAGACTCTGTTCCTTCTAGACCTGAAAAGGCAGCAGCGTAGCTGTACTCTCTCTCTTGGCACTTAAATGCAGCGGACACACCGTTAAAAATAGACAACTGGAGATTTGGTGGAGATTGTTTCTACGTGGGGTGAACACTGTAAAGTGTAGTGTGTGTAAAACGATCCTGAATATGATGTTTGTCATGATGTTATGTATGGGGAAGCGTGTCTGGTGCCGCGGACATCTTACACAGGAGAGTGTCCTACTGTTAAAACAAAAAAAAGAGTTTATGGAAATATTGATCAGTATGCGTGTCTGTTCTGTTTCCTATCCCTGAGGTCATGCGATGACAGGTGATGGCATATACTGAATTTATAGTGTTATATCTCTAAAAGAACAATTCAGTTCAAAACAAAAATGGCACCAACACACAGAATGCTTAGATTGGTACTAAAAATCTCTCTCTCTCTTTCTCTCTGTGTCTCTCTCTCTCTCTCTCTGTATATATATATATATACCCCTCCTCCTCTCTTTTGTTCTTTCCCTTGTTTCTGAGAGGAGAAAGATAATGACGATGTGCAGAGCCTGAATTTCAGTGTTCACCACCTGTTTTTTCCAGAACCTTCTGAGAAAACAGAGAGTTTCCTCTGAAGAAAAACACATGTGATCTCTATGGCTCCAAAACCCCCCTTTTTTTATTTTTTCCAAACAGCTTTTAATGCACAATTTAAAAAAAAAGAAAAAGAAAAGAAAAGGCAGGTTACTTTAAAATCATGAAGCAAATTATTATTAGCTTTTTTTGTCCTTTTCTTTTCTGTGCAAACTCAACTGGAAGGTTGGGACCCAAACGTTGAGTTACTAAAGACCAGAAAAAAAATGTATGGAATCTACTTAATGCTGTGAGATCATTTTCTTTGCAATTTGAAGTTGACTTTTCTTTATCTCTTTCTTTTTTTCTTTAAAAGTACAAATATGCTGAACTCTACTGCACTGAGATGTTTCTTGTCTTCATAGTTCAGAAGTAATAAACTTAAAAAATTCTACCTACATTACTTAGTCTGTTGGTTTGATTTTTTCTTTTTCTTTCTTTTTTTTTTTTTAATCACAGTACCTCGTATTTAGCTAAGCAACATACAAGTGTAATTTATCTAAAAAGTATGAACTTCACGTGACTGATGGTGTGTTTAATCTGGGTTTTTTTTTCTTCTCTTTTGTATGCATTTTATGAATAACTGTAATTTATTTGGGTTTGTACAGGATACCCAATTCACTGAACAGTGTATCTCCACATAGCTTCAAAAGAGGACAAAAATACAAACCAAAAACATTGAGGAAAAAAAAAACAACTTTATTTTTTTTGTCAGAAAGGCAAGCATTTACATGTCAGAAGATTTAAGCTTTTTTTCTCCCGTTGGATCCAAAGCGGGCGTAGATTGTGACGTCTTTCCCGACCCAGTAATCAGATGTAGCTGTAGTTCTTATACACACAGACCCTACACTGAGTACTGGGTAAGCATTAAACGTCAGTGACCCTCTTCTTCTTCTTCTTCTTCTTCCTCTTCTTCACCTCCTGTTGTGGTGAACACCACACACGGAGAATACCCTCTGCCTCTGATTAATATCCCTCATGAGAATCAACTGTATAAAACTCACCAAGAAGAAAACAAATGAAACATCCATTGTTTGAAAATCAGAACTTCAAAAAAGAAAGAATGATTATCTCTCTTCTTAAGCGAAGTCCATTCCGTTGAAAGCATTGCAAAAATGTAAAAACACACACACGCACATACATATATATGTATATGTATGTTTCTAAGCTGCTGATATGAGTGGAGGAGAATGAAATTTTGTGATTAAAATATCAGTTTTTTACCAATTTCTCTGCGCCATGTGATCACCGGTGCTCTGTATCGTCCCAAGTGCACTAATGAAAATGAAACTTATAGTGTGTGTGTGTGTGTGTGTGTGTGTAGAGGGGAAGATGCCATGCGTTTTTAAATTTTGCATTCACGCAATGAGGTTACTTCCCCAGAACAGCCTACATGAACAGGATATGACCCTCACTCAAAACTACATTCATAAACTTGTTTCAGTGCTGTGTACAAACTTTTTTTAGTTGTCCTTTTTTTTTTTTTTTTTGTAGCTGGTACTGAAATAGAAACTTGCGAAGACAGAAACAACGTGTTAAATGTCCCCCTGATGATTAACTCACTACATTCACTGACTAAACTGAGAATATAAAACCTCATTACTAACTAGGAACAAGCAAAATATAGTTACTTCTTAGAAACAGAAAACTCAAAAAAGAACATTTGAGAGTACAGGACTTCGAATATTTGCTTTAATCTTTAGCTTTATGAGCACCAGCAGAGTAAAAGAAATAAGATTCACAACTTTGTAAAGTTTGGCCTTGTTGAGAGAACAAAGATGCCTTAACGAATTAGCAACGAAGCACAACTATCCACAGAAAAGTACTTACGTTAGTTTCTCGAACGCGCTGTCGGACGATTTTTTTTATGTCCGGTTCATCCTTTCGGAGAAAAACGAGAGAGCCAAGTTTCTAAAGTTGCGATTCGGAGAAAGTGGCGTGTGCGCGTTTGGGCCGGCGTCGGTGCTGTGGCATGGCTGGTCTGAGGCGTACGCACGCTGTCTGAAAACCCCCCCCCCCTCTGCAGCATCGCTTCCACCCCAAACGCCTCACATGGCGTCTCACACAAACTGTCTATTGCTCCACATCCTTCCTTACAACTTACTCAAACCTGAATTCTAAGAATCCGAATGACTTCCTCACTAGCTCTCGCGCTCGCTCGCACAGACCCGTTGAACACTGGATGTGTGTGTGTGTGTGTGTTGATTGCCCGTGGTCTCTCTCTCTCTCTCTCTCTCTCACTCTCTGTCTTTCTCTCTCTCTTTCTTTCTCTCTCGTTGTCTCTCTGGTGCGTACTCCTGGCTGCTGATGTCTCTCTCTCTCTCTCTTGTTCTCCTGGCTGCTGCTGGAGAAGAGTGTGACAGAATGAACGTCGTGACCATAATTTAGTACTAGCTTCACCCACAGTGAATTTCCCCTGGGTCTCTCCCGTCGGCCGTTTTGGAATTATGAATGTTAGTCAGCTCAACGGGGGACTGTCCCAACCCCACAACTCACTTTCACCACACGCCTATATTCTCACACTACACACACATTAACATATTGATCATTTCAAACATGCATTCAAATAGATTTTTGGTTTAAAAGTTAGACTCTCGTGGAGCAAAGAATAGAAATTGAGCTATTTATCTTATAGGGACACTAAATAGTTCAAGTGAAATGACATGATTGGTTATTATTAATTTATTAAGTCGCTATAGGCCATGTTAACAAAGCGTAAACATTTCAGGAGCATTTGATAGATATAAAAGTACATCCATTTTAACCATCATCCACTTTAGATGTTGTTTGGTTTAAAAAAAGAAAAAAAAAGTGCTCACTCCATTTTGTAATTACGGTCCAGGAATCAAAAAACAAAAAAAACAACAAAAAAAAAACCTCTCAACATCCATTTGAAATGTTACTATTGCCTGGAATAACATTGATACATAATTTTCTGAGAGATTGGAAAGAAAGAAGAAAAGTAAAAGAAAGAAAGACAAAAAACAAAACAAAAACTAGGAACAGTAAAGAGGATTTAGGTGTGGTTGTGATGTTAGCTTTTGTATTTTTATACATGCATTCTGTCTCCATGGAGATAACACCCTGTTTATTCGTCTTACTACTCTTTTGGGTGTTGCTGTTACTTTGGTGATATTGTTGTTCTTTTGGGTGTTGTTGTTGTTTTGGGTGGGGGTTTTGCTGTTTTGAGGATTTCTGTTGTTTTGAGTATTTTGGTTTTTGTTGCTACTTTGGGTGTCACTGTTGTTTTGGATGGTGTAGTGCCTGGCTTGGGTGTTGTTGTTGATTGTTGTTTTGGGTGGTGTAGTGCCTGGTTCGGGTGTTGTTGTTGTTGTTTTGGGTGGTGTAGTGCCTGGTTTGAAGGTTGCTGTTGTTTTGGTGGTGTTAGTGCCTGGTTTGGGTGTTGTTGTTGTTTTGGGTGGTGTAGTGTCTGGTTTGGGTGTTGCTGTTGATTTGGGTGTTGTAGTGCCTGGTTTGGGTGTTGTTGTTGTTGTTTTGGGTGGTGTAGTGCCTGGTTTGGGTGTTGTTGTTGATTTGGGTGGTGTAGTGTCTGGTTTGGGTGTTGCTGTTGATTTGGGTGGTGTAGTGCCTGGTTTGGGTGTTGCTGTTGATTTGGGTGTTGTAGTGCCTGGTTTGGGTGTTGTTGTTGTTGTTTTGGGTGGTGTAGTGCCTGGTTTGGGTGTTGTTGTTGATTTGGGTGGTGTAGTGCCTGGTTTGGGTGTTGTTGTTGTTTTGGGTGGTGTAGTGCCTGGTTTGGGTGTTGCTGGTTCTGATTGTTGTTGTCATTGATAATCTTATTGTTTTGTCGTGAATTTGACTCTTTGCTGTAGCACATTAGTTTAGCAGAAGCACTGAATTTGTCTTTTAGCTGTATGTGTACCTTTTCTTTTACCCCTAAAGATTTAGGAGTAAAGGAACTTGTGCTTTATGCCAAACTCTATCTATAATTTGTAACCTGGTCTGTATAAGCACTTCTGCAAAATATGAACATGTAAATATGATTTAAGTAATGCCACAATCACTGGAGGAAAAAACAGGAAAAAAGTGGATGAAATCCATAAGTCATAAAATTTTGATGCTCTATAATTTGACTTATTATCCCTTAAATATCTTTTTCTTTTTCTTTTTTTTGGCATGTGGGTGGGAAAGTACCCATGAAATCACTCTCTTATGATGACAACAAAGATTGATTCATTTCATCTTCAGTTCATTCATTCATATCAAGGTTAAATTACACTTACTAGTCTGGCACCCTCACTCGACAATGTCATCTGCTCCTTTACAGACATGTTCATAAGTCCTGGCGTGGTACCTTCAGTTTTATATTAATAACTAGTTATTAATAACTACAGAAATGTAGATTTTATTGGAATGTGGTTGATGGTACCTATAAAGACAAATCTAATTAGGCCATTTAATTGAGTACTCAGTTTAGGAATTTGACACACAATGTATAAAACTGTATAGTTGATTTCACACAAATATGAAAGCTTTCTGTATTTGGCATAAGGACACTCATTACCTCACTCATACTGACGTTCAGAAAGAAAAAAAAAAAAAAACGGTGTTATGAGTGATGTCATAAAATACTTCTTTTTTTTTTAGGTAATATGAAAGGAGAGCAGCGGCTTAATAAAAAGTGAATCTTGCATGTGAATTTGTTTGACAACTGATCCAGTTTCACACTGAATGGAACTCTTCTTTACGGGCGCAACTTTGACTGACAGATGAAACATTACATTCAGCTCTCAAAATCTTGTTACATCTGAGGACATCACGCAGATGGTAGCGAGAAAAAAAAAAGAAAAGAAGAGAGAGAGGGAGAGAGAGAGAGAGAGAGAGAGAGAGAGATGAGAGAGAGAGAAAAAAAAGAAAACAAAGAAGGAGAGAAAAAAAAAATGTTTACGAATGCATTACATCATCTAAAAAGAGTTGTCCCTCCGTTTCGTTGGGGCGGGCTCTACCCTGCTCTGTCGCAATCGGTTCAAGAAATCTCGAGCGTTTCACCGAACATGGCTCAGACCCTGATTTGCATAAACATTTTGATGAATCATTCAGTCCCCGTCGTCCAGCAATGGGGAAAATTCTAGAGCGTGGATATACAGGAAGCTAATGCTGCATTGGCGTGTGACATCACCGCTGTGGGCGGGGCCTTTTTTTCTGTTATCTACGCATTGTCTTTGAATCTTACCTTGGAGCAATATGATTTGATTGTACAAATCAACACCTAAAAAATTACTTCTCATCATTTGGGCTGATTGGTCTTTCTGTGGATAGATTATCCGAAGAGGGGCCAAAGTTCTAACAGTGAATGGTGTCTTTTGAAAATGCACACACACAAAAAAAGAATTGTTAAAAAAAAAACAAAAACAAATGAACCTCATTATTCCAAAAAAAATATATATAAACACACCAAAGAATGCCTGTGCTTATATTGAGTTCCGTATGTCCTAAGTTTACTAAATCTGGCAGAAGTCTGGCAGACCTCCTCCTGACTTAATGCTGCAGTGAAGAGTTTATCATAAATTTGAAACTTGATGATTTGTGTCATAAACATATTAGAGAGAGCAATAAGCACAGGGGGCCCCAGAGGAGAAATTGTCCTGTCCCTCGAGGAGCAATTAGCAAGAGGGTCACATCTGTGGTAAGACTTGGGTCTATTATGGGGCTGTGTTGTCCCCACCTCTGAGTGTGCTATGCCCGATAAACTCTCTAATGGTAATTACGAGACACACTGACTGTCCTCCTACAGTTTATTACAGAAAACCACCTGCACTTCAAACTGCACTTTCTCTGAAAAAAAGAGAAAGTTCTTGAAAGTGAAAGGCCAGAGCTCTCTAACCTATACTGAATAACCATTTTACTGTAAATGCTGTGTGTTTAACACAGCTATGAGTGCGTCTTTCATTCAGCCCAGCACCGAGTCGTGATTTGATGAAGTTGTTGATGAAATTGAAAGGATACGTTTGTCACTATATCCCCTTTCTCTTTACAAAGCAAAAAATAAAATAAAAGTAAAAAATCCCACACTTAAACTCCAGGGAATTTCCTGAAAGTTCATTTTACATTACGTGAAAACATGAAAGCAATTGAATGACAGATGTGTGTTCTCATTCAGTTCCATGGTAAATTAACTGCATTGTCAATTCCAGAAGAAATCTTTACAACATTTTTTTGTTTTGCGTGATTTTACTGAAAATGATTGGGGGGTGGGGGGTGGAGGAGGGGCGGGGGGGGGGTGGGGTGGGGTGGGTACACACAACCAAAATCATAATTTATCTAACTTATGTTATCTGCACAATTGCAATCATTTAAAAAGACAATAGTTCTCTGTGTTCTTGGCTGTTACTTAATTGATGACTGTATTGACATGACCTGTGGGACTACCTTAAATGCTCATTTAAAGCATTGAAAGCCCGTCTTGGTGTTCCACACACATGAACCAACGCCAACAAAAGCAGCTTTAACTCCTCATGAGACAACTTGGCTTCTACTGCTTGCTATTCCATTGCATTTTATGTTCCACTGTTCAAATTCCACTGAATTTTTCAGAAAGTCCATAGTTCCAGAAAGTCCATAGTACTCTCTGATCAAACTCAGCTCAACGTTTTGAGCTGAGCTAAGTTGATCAGAGATGAGCTCATCAGCATGGTTAGCAACTGGAAGCTACAACACTGCCAGGTAATTATAAATACTCTGTCGTGAAGAATGTTCAGAGATTAGGCATTTAAGTCACAGAACATGACAGATGCACCCAGGCAAAGGAAAAAAAAAAAAAAGAGAAGAAAAAGAAGAAGCATTTTTATAGCTGAGGAGTGCAGTGGCAAGTCTCTCTGTGGAACAATAAAGTATACCTTCACCTTAAGAAACATCCATTTGATTGTCTCACAACTTCTCTGGACTGTTATACACTGTGATGTTGTGATTTGTCTTTCGCAAAAAAAACAAAAAAAAAAAACAACATTTTTGCTCAGGTCAGTTAATGTCATCATTTTTCTACTGATCTTATTATTGAGGGTTTATATTCGTGTTTTTTTTCATGGTGAAAACATCATCCTGCAGTGTTCTAAAGAGAAATCTTCCATAAACCATGTGAACATTTGACCAGTTTTCTCTAATGTTGCCACTGATAGAGCAGCTATAGCTGCAGTCCTTTATTGTCAAGCACAAATATTTTCTCTTTTTTTCTGTTTTTCAGTTCTTTAATTTTACAGTCTGTATCACTTTCATCTCTCCAGGGGAATGTTTGTTTAATTGTTTTGTGCCAAGAGAAAAGCACCTTGACTTTCTCTTACGACATCATAAACACAATCTGATGATGTCACAATGAGAGAGGTTTTTTTTTTTGTTAGAGGAAAAGAAAACAGTGTGCGTTTCAAAAGAAAAGGCTTCTGAATGAACACTTCCTGTTATGGGACTGAAAGTAGCATGGGGTGCCGGGTTGGCTCTGTGGGCTTATACTTGAGCTGTCAATCACCGCTTCCTTCATGCGCCACCTGCTGGAGACATTGGAACAACAGTCAATAAGGACCAGGGTCCTTACTCGCACAGTGCCCATCTTACCTCGTCAACTACAGACAATAAACACAAGAAAGGATACACTCGAATACTTCTTACAAACAAACAAGAATGAAAAACACTCTGATGCAGTGGTTTATTTGAACACATTGATTTCATGTGAGCAGGACTGACTCCCTGCCTTTAAACAGCCTGTTACGAATCAAAAGACGGCATGTGGCTACATTTTTGTGTTTTACTGTAATTTCTTCTTTTTTTTTTAAAAAAAAAAAAAGATATTTAGATGACGCCTGAGTACATGAATTACAAAAAAATTAAAAATAAAATAAAATCTGCCCCCAACCAAGCTCCTAACATGAATCAGTGTATAAGATCGAGAAGGTCCAGAAAAATCCAGAAAACCTATACTGAGCACTGGTCTCTCCTGATTCAGACCCAGCTCAGCAGCAAGAGCAAAGACAGATTGAATAGCCAGAGAGTGGATCGAGAGAACAGGCAGAAGGTTCACCTTAGCGAACAAGAGAACAGACGACTTCTAGGACGACAAAACAGAGGCACTAGCGAGGCTTATACAGGAGACAACGCAGAGCCTCCGTCAGCGTGCTCCAGGCTCCGTGCTGTTTGTCCTCCCTGTCACAGCGATAGCCATGACTCTGGTCACGTGAGTGTGTGTCTATAGTCCCACACACCCACACAGTATATTATCTCTGATAGACATGAATTATCTGTGAGACAGGGCAGTTTATATTCATCATAACTGACCAGTCATGTGCTTTTCCTTCACAAAACTCAGACATCAGACAAAACTGATTGGACCCTGACACTTTGTCAAGGACCGGTGGTCCTTACTTACTTTAACTCCACCAGAGTGGCATGGGTTACCAGTGATCGAAAGGTGAATTTAATACAACATGAACATCCTGCACTAATCATGAAAAGATGAAACACCAAACTAATTCTCTGTTGTTGAGAACACACTATCACCATTCGTCTTTGAGGTGACTGTATTAGTTTGCCCACTAGATGGCGTCGGAGCTTACTGAGGCAATCGAATGCCCCCCCCCCACCCCCCGCCTCCCCTCCCCACCCCACCCCAATGCTATTATGCCAGGATTTCATTGGAAAACTATTTACAAGCATTTGATTTCATGGGCACGAACCGTTTACTTTCAGGTTTGCCATAGACCAAGCAGAGCGGCGGCCAGAGGACTGTTGCCACGGTAACCGATTCAGCGGCGCTCCAGCAGAAAGCGAGAGAGACCATTAAATACAACGCTTAAATTTGCAGCTGAAACTTTAACCTCACCGTATCGAATCGTCCTTTTCTATTCAGCAAATGACATGCCATTTACTGTAATATACCAAGTTGAGCGAACGAAAACAGTCCTGAGGGGTAGAATGAACAAGTCTCTTTTTTTGTTTTTTACTTATTTATTTATGTATTTTGTTTGATTTTTTTTGTTTTTTTTTTGTTTTAGTATTGTCATTCTCCACATGTTCCCATGAAAAAAGACACATTTTAATTGCCAGGTTGAGGCTGAATTTTTACCCTATTTATTTCCCTTTTTTACCACATATCTTCCTCGTTCAATATTCATCTGGTCTGTGTAGCGTAATCCCAAGAGACACCAGAGGCGCCATGTCCTACAGTGCGAGCGTTGACACCCCAAGATCAGCGCGAGAGGCCTCTTATATTCTTATGTATAACACTGTCTTTCATTTTTAAAAGATCAGTAGAGAAGAATAGAGGTTTAATTTACATGTTCAACTGACAGTTAACCCGAGAGACCAGGCGATGTGTGAAATTTGTATTTGAATGTCCTAAAATTGCAAATTGTCGGTCTAAATAGATTGATTAGTTAAACAGTTAGCTTAGGATCAATGAAACGTAGTTGGCAAAGCACTTTTGGTTTATGAGTACAAACAAAAACAGGACATTTACATTGAAATGTTTCCCTTACGATAATTCAGCATTATGTGGGTGTTACGTAACAATTACTGCGCATAATTAGAACGTCAAAGACTGGGATTCCTCCCATTTAATGAATAATACTGTTACGAGAAGTAGCAATTTACTATTGAAGTGCCAGTGAAAGCAACTGCGAATGAGCGTTTTAGCCCACGCTAACACGTCACATAAACACGAGCTTTCCGGACAGACAGCTCTTTCTCAGACATACGCGCGTAGTCAGCATTTGACGGGTAACACCCAGTCTCTTCCACGTGCAAAAGAGGCGGGATCAGTGCGTCTAAAACCAATTCCAATCCAGGAAGTTGCCGTCTTGTAAGGGTAATCAATATGCAAATGAAAAATGGATTTCTGGGGGATCTGGCCGTAGGGAAATCGTGTTCCGGTGAGCAAATCCTGGTTTATGGGACAGGCCCTTTGTGAAACTGGGCGGTGTGAGAGAGACTGGAGCTGAGCAGCACATGGAAACGCATATGTCATAGGATTTCGACAGCAACTGATGCTAGCTACCAATTTTAGCGCAGCAGTGAGAATTAGCTAACTGGACACATACCTGGATGCAATCTGTCATTCATCACTCGCTGTGAATTCTTTCGGTGTTGCTAACGTTTCTTGCATGTACCTCAAAAAGCCCCCCCCCGTCTACAAGTGGAGGGGCTCGTACCATTTAGGGGGGAAATCGCAGGCGCTAGAATTTTCGAGTAAATTCGTGTTGAGAATTTTTTTTTTTCCGCTCCCAGTCAGGTGGCATACCGAAATGCATCTTCCTCCGCGTGCATTTGTCCAGCGTCTTAATATTCGCAAAACGGAGAACAACCTCATAGCTCGTAGCCTTTTTACCGAGCAGTGAGTAGATTGCGTGTCCGTAGCCTTCATACCGGTGCTGAAAGAAGGTTTTGAAGGAGACTAATATTTCACAAAGAATTAGCGCTTTGTTTTAATTGCGTAAAGTCATTGCTTTTATTCGTGGTAATCGTTACCCGCTAACGGTTTTAGGAAACAGTGTTTGGAATTCAGTAGCTTTTTTTTTTTTCAGTTCGAGGCGGTACCGGTGAAACATTAGGATACATAACACCGTCTGTCTAACATACATGACCGCTACAAGCGGAAGATCCTGAAACGAGAGGATATTTCTATTCCTGATTTGCAAAGTTTGCCAGCGCCAAATACCGCAGTTCATGTTTCGACAAGAAGTTAGTGTATTGTCCTTTATTCCATCTTGTTCGTACCTTTTCCAATACGAGAAGAGGAACATGTCTCGATATAATAATTTATAGCCTATTGGAACTGGATGTGAATGGCGGAGTGGACCCGAAATTTGAGGGGAAAGGGGGCCCAGAATGTGCCGCCTTCTTAACGCCGTGCAACAGCGAATAATTGAGAGTTTGGTCATTTTGTTCATATCTACGGTAGAGGTTATCTTGGCTCTATAGGAAAATCAAACATTTCAAAGTGAATACAGAGAGGTGCAAAGGATGCACGGAAGAGCAAGGAGGACAGTATTGGGCAAAAACCTGTTGCTAGTGGCTCTTTGTATGACGTTTGGAGTGGAGGTTGGATTCAAGTTTGCCACCAAGACTGTCATCTACCTCCTGAACCCATGTCATGTTGTCACTATGATACAGGTAAGAAGACAAAAACAAACAAACAAAAAAAACGTTAAACTTACGTTTTTATTTTACCTCAGCGCTGAAGCAACACACCGTTCAATAAAGTAACTGAATCCCATAGGTGTCCCTCCCTCTCTTTGTAAAGGGAAAAAAAAATATCAGTTTCTGCCAAGGGCAGTGTACTGTAACGCATGAAAACACTAAATGTTAAGGAAAGTAAAGTTATTACCCAGTGTGAACGAATGAAAGGCTTTTCCTGACACGACTTGCACAGGCAATGAAAGGCATCGGTAATGTTGCCATCTTGTGCATTATAGCAGATTACTGATTGGAATTTGTGTGTGTGTGTGTGTGTGTGTCTGAGGGTGTGTGTGTGCGTGCGCACAGCGCGCGGGGTGAACAAAACCCTGACATGCCCATAGATCTCGTCCTTTGGTTCCTCACAATTACTTAGTGAAGTCATATTCAAAGAATTCAGAGCAAGACATGGATATATCTGTAACTACGCCATGTCTGTGAGAGACTGACATAATTGCACTACCATGGTTGTTTTTTGGGGGAAAAAAAAAGAAATTCCCTTTATTATCCCAAGTAGTCAGTAGTTTTCATGTTCCGTTCTTGGCAGTTTAAAAAAAAAAAAAACCTCAGAGGATCTTCTCTGATATTTTCATAATCCCAAACCTGTTGATGATTTTTTTTTTTTGGACAAACTATAAAACACACTAAACACTGAAATACCTCACTCTTTTAAATATTTGACCTATTTGTAAAAGTGTGTACACTGTGTGGGGTTTTTTTTTGTTGTTGTTTGTTTTTTCTTCTTTAGTTGTAAGAGCCAGGGGCATCCAGTGTTAGAGAAATGCTTTGAGACACTGGAATGTAGGTCCTCTCGTGAGGGACACAGTCAGAGACATGCCCTGAGAGAACACGCTCGTCAACGTCCTAACTGTCAGCATACCACAGTCTCTTTGATGGCTTGTGAAACTGATTTGAGTCGAAAAGCAACCCTAAAACTCAGATTTCTAGGGTTAAACTATCAGAATGTGTGCGTGCTGTGCAAAGCCATGGTCAAATAAAAACCAATGTTTTTGATTGCGATTATGCAAATAAAGATGAACAGGGCTAAATCTCTGAAACAAGACCTGGTGTCGTGGGATAAAACCTCAGGTAGAAGATATGTGACATCCACATGAGAGGGAGTTGTAGCATTTGGTTATCTAAAAGATCTCTGTCTGTCTGCCTGTGTGTGTGCGCGAGCGAGCATGCTAACTTTGTGCAGGCATTTCCTCTCTAATCAATAGAGTGATTTTATCAGTGAGGTCTAAACTCAAGAGGAAGTGGTGAGTAAGAAAGGTTTGTGTCTTTTTTTTTTTCTTTTTTTTTTTCTCCCCTTCTTCTTCACACTCACAGCCTGTTATACTAGAACATGTTAATGTCCATTAAACACTGGTCACTCACAGAGCAGCAGAGTCTATAACAGCGTCTCTCAAACCTGGTCCTCCAGGCCTTTATCTGACCTGTAAAACGAACTTCTCTGCAGAAGAACACATCTGGGGGGTATTCCAAGTACGTGGTTTAGTGGCCAACTCGGATAAGTTAACTTAGGGTAAGTAGTAAACCTCCTAATAGAAGAGCCCTGTGGCTTTGTTTTGCTATGAGAATGAAGCCATAGGGCTCAGCTACTAGGAGGTTTACTACTTAACTTTGAGCTAACTTGCCCAGGTTAGTCACTAACCACACACGTTACCAGGTGGTGTCAGCGTGGAATGTGAAATGTGAACTATATATTTCAGTGCTATATAAACGTATATTTCAGGACAAGGGTTTTGCTCTGGAAAAATGACTACAGAGGCTTGAGCACATGTGTTGATAGGCATTTTCTCTTTAGAACAACCAGATCTAGACTCAGTCTTGTCTGTAAAGTAATAAGTGGAACCCTGGTCCAGAAAAAAAGAAAGAGACAAAGAGGTGTCCAGAGCAATAAGACATGGGTAGAACGCTGAATGCACGAGGGTTTAGCCAAACTCTTAACTTTAGTCTAACAGTCCTGGGGCCAGGCTGGTGTGTGGCGTGGCTAGTTATCAGGAGAGCTATGTGACTGTGAGCTATTTGTAGTGTGGACCGGTGTGGTCGTTTTTGAGTAGGTAGATAATCATATACTGAACACAGATAGTGTATAGTGAACGTAGGTCAAGTGACATGCTGCAACCCAGGGTCATTTTGAAGTATAGGGTCCTAAAGATAAAGGTAAATTCTTAGGCCGCAGAGAACTGTGGATCAGTTTCTAGACTCCATAAATCTTCTGGATTGAGGTCAGTTCTAGACCCCTGTATCCTCTGGATGGGAGGCAGCTCTAGATTGTGGAATCCTCTAGGAGCAGATCAAATCTAGATCCCAGAATCCTGAGTTTGGAGGTCATATCCTGGCAGGGTATCCTACATAGCGGATTTCTCAGTCAGCCAGATCAGCTGAGCCCAAAGTCAACACTGTTTAGTCAGAGAACAGCCAAGAACAGTCCTTTTCGGATGCTCTTCGTGACTTTGGGCTGGAAGTTTTCCAGTGAAAGGAGAAATCCCGCCCTGTGGAGGCCCGCTCTAGTCGCCCAGGCTTTCCGACTAGAGAGTCATATTTGAAATTCATTTTCACCTTGCATGTGTCCCAGCTTCTTTGACATCAATCACCGCTATAATGACAAACTTAATATTACTCGTATGAACCCAGTATCTACACAGACGTTATGTCATGAATCCTTAGGCCTTCGTAATTATCGACCTTCCTCCTGCTGAAAGCTGCTGTCCTACATATGCAGACACAAACAGTAAGGAGTAAATGAGTCATATAAACAAAATGAGTAAATAAAACCAAGCATAGCGATAAAATGATTGAACAGATATCGATAGTGATTGTTTCCAGGGGTATAATCTAATCAGGAGTGACAGGAAGTGTATGTAAGGTATGCATGGTAGAAGAGACTGTGCTTATAATGTGTTTGCTGAAAGGGGAAGGGGGGGGGGGGGGGGTGCTATTCTTGTCTGTACAAGGCTAATATTTGCCAGGTTAATGATAGGGGAGCTGGTTAAACACAGCCTGTAAAGAAGAGAGTGTGTTTACCTACTGCCTTCAAGTGCCTCCCTCTTATCACATGGTGTGTGGTGTGTGGTGGGGGGGGGCACTATTAACACAGTACAGTGAGTTCTCACGGGTTTTTGTTTTGTCGTTTTAATCATCTGTGAGGACTTTTATGTCACTTGAGGCTCGTTTCGCTAACATCTGTTCTGCTGGGTGTGGATCCCGTCCAGAAGGACGTAGTCAGCGTTTTGAAACACGGCCACACTTCCATTTTCATTTTCTCAGGTAAACATTCCACTTTCACTCTATCGTGTAAAATAAAAAAAAAAAAAAAAACATCTACAACAACAAACAGACAGACCAAAAAAAAAAAAAAAGCTACAAAACAAAACTCCATTACAAAGTCAAACATGGAGGAATTTCTGAGGAGAGATAAGAGGAGAGAAAACAAGAACACAGTGTTACAGCGAAATGGCCCAGTGCCCTGGTGACATTTTTACACATATAACTTTAGCAATAGTTGACACATTAACTGTTATGGTTTTGATTGCGTTATAAGTTAATGACTGAACACGATGCCTGTGTTTTGGATGAGCCGCTGAAAAAAACGCCTGCCACATTGTCGTCGGAGCGATAAGATGAACGCTCAAATGAAACTGCTTCTGTCATGTTCTCAAGCTGAATTACGCTTATGACAGCAGATTAGATGGCTTTCGATTGGCAATTTCGACTGTATAACAAAAGAAAAAAAAAAAAAAAGCCTGACCGTTGCCACTTAGGATGAGGACAGCCTCCCTTCTCCAATACTGTAGTAAACAAATCGTCTGTTCTCCTTTTTGAGTTTTCATTTTCACACTTATGTTTGAAATGGACTCCGATGTCGCAAACCCCATATTCGTGTGTACACAGGAAAACCATAAAAAAAAAAACCCCACAACACCCTTTAGAGAGAGAGAGAGAGAGAGAAAGAGAGAGAGTCCCTGGCAGAGGGCCTGTGTTGGCACAGGGTTGGGTCACAAACGGGCAGCGCCAACCGAAGCAGGCGTTAAGGAAGACTTTGGCCTGGTTCCTCTCTCCGCCAACAGAGAGCTTTGATGTTCCTCTCCGCGAGGTCCGGAACTTTCTCCCTGTGCTGTCCCCTCGAGTTTGGTCAAACCATAGCCCCTCGTTAGGCGTCTCTCCCCACACGTCACAGTCTCTGACGGTAAAGCACAGAGGAAGTCGTATCCATTAGAGAGCTTTTTGCCGCATCAGCCGGATAAGGGCCACGCTGCCAATGTAAAGCACTGTTTATCCCCGGGGAACTGGATAGATTTTGACTGCCACAAGACAAGCGTTTGGTTGTCTGACGTTTTTACGCGTTTATTCTCGTGCAGATGAGCCCTCGTGCTCCGCCTTGGGTTTGTGAATCTCACGACTGTTCGGCAACGGTTCTGTCTCTATTTTGAGTCTGTCTTCACTGTTTTTTCTTTTCTCTTTTTATTTGTTTTATTTTTCCCCTGACTGAAACAGGCGTTGTCGTCATCTCAACCGAACATTGTTCTGTTCAGTCTCAGGCCCTTTCTGTTACGTGAAAGGAAGGAACCGTTTGGAAAAAAATATTCACCCAAAACTGTCATCGGGGGTTTTGTTTGGGTACTCTTGGCTTGTCCCGGGGGGGGGGAGAGGGGGGGGGGGCGGGGCGTGTTTTTTTTTTTGTTTGTTTGTTTTTTGTGCTGAATAGGTCCGATGATGTAGAGAGCCTAGGGCTTCCTGAGGGAAGAAGTAGACTTTTTCGTTTTGTTTTGGCAGCTTTCTTTTCTTGGTTCTGCGGCGCTGAAGTTCCACGGCTGGGACTGTGGCTGTTCTGAGATCAGGGGTAGTCTGCGTTCATGGCGCATTGTGTCTCTCCAGCAGCATTGATCTGTTGGAGTTGATTCTCTGTTCTGTCCTCGTACACAATGCCTCAGGTGTCCCAGTGATGGAGAGTAGCACATCAGACTGCGATAATCCAACAAAAAGAGAGAGAGAGAGCGAGCGAGAGAGAGGGATGGAGATTGTGTCGCAGTCGATTGCATCAAGAAGGAACATTGTTTAGGTTTTCACATCCTTTTTCGTTGTTTTTATTTTTTGCTTTTGTTTTTTTACTGAAATACTTGTTTTTTTTACTATGCATGTAGCCTAATGCTCAGTCTTGATTTGTTCATATTTTCTGTATGACTGGGTTGAGCGACATCCATACTCGTTCCAAATCGTTTTTCCATCATGATATAGCCAATAGAAACGCTCGCACGCCCCTGTTCCCTTTTCAGTCGACGGTGACCTTTTTCGCCGAGTTCCCAGGATGTCGTTGGCGGAAGCGGCAGTTTAGGAAAAGCTGAAGCCGAGTGTGGCGAAAACGAGACGGTCACAGGAGATTGATTAGCCGCGTACAAACCTCGTCATAGCGCGTTGTTGTTTAAATTGGGCCCGGGGGAGGAGAGAGCCAGCTGTGGTCCAACTGGGACACACCACACCCAGGGTCAACAGAGCGTAGCATGCTAGGTACTGAACCTTCCTCTTTCCTCTTTCCTCTTTCTCTCTCTCTCTCACACTCTCTCTCTCTCCCTCTCCTTCTCCCTCTCCCTCTCCCTCTCTTCCGCTTTCTCTCTCTCTCTCTCTCTCTCTCTCCCTCTCTCTCCCTCTCTCCCTCTCTCTCCCTCTCTCTCTCTCCCTCTCTCTCCCTCTCTCTCTCTCTCTCTCTCTCTCTCTCTCTCTCTCCCTCTCTCTCTCTCTCTCTCTCTCTCTCTCTCTCTCTCTCTCTCCCTCTCCCTCTCCCTCTCTTCCGCTTTCTCTCTCTCTCTTTCTCTCTCACACACATACATGCCCCGCAGCTAAATAACATATGGCCTGTAGAAGACCACACCCACAGAGTTTATTAACCACAACAAACCATCAGTGCTCTTTCACTCTGGAGCTTCTCCATTTCTCCTCTCATGATTACAGACTTATCTTGTCAGGGTTTTTTTTTTTTTTTGTTTTGTTTTGTTTTTCCGTTGTGGTAAATTTCATTACTGGTCCCTGCTTTAGCGGGGGTGCTTGCATGCTGGCTGGTGAAATTCCACTCGGAAATGTAACCTAATTGCTCAGAGTGGAATCCATATTTTTTGCATTTAATGTGTCTCTCGGTGCGCGCGCGCGCGCGCGTGTGTGTATGTGTGTGTTCATCCGGAGCCTACGTCAGCCTGGTTTGTTTAGCTAACTGCTCCCAATCCATTTGGAAGATCTCACACGTATGATCATGTGACCGAGACGAAAGTTGTTTGAAGTAAAACGTGAATATCGGCAACTTTTGTTTCTACCCATCTTTGTCTTTGACCTTGACCTTTGACCTTTATTTAAACAAATGAGTGTGGCAGGGAAAGAAAGACTGACAGGGCGGGGCTTTGGTGGGGCGCATGTTCAAAATAGTTTATAAAGTTAAAACAAGGCTGTTGACACCTTTGAAATATCACTGGAATGTTATAATGATCTCTTCGAAATGGTTCGTGATGACAGCGTGAATAAATACAACTGTTGACACAACACTAAAAGTCTGTCAGAAGAGATACTTCCTGTTTTGCGGATCTGTCTGTACCAAGCGTATGTTATTAATAACCCCAGTTCTCATTTCCCTTTCAAAACTGTTTGCCCGTCTGTTATTTGGATAGACCATTGTCTCTGATGTGGTATGTACTGTGAAAACAGGTATGACTGGTCTGGTCTGAGGTTGGTGAAATAAGACCTAACATAGAGGGGTTAATGAACTTCCCTCACACGCTCCACAGGGAGAGCAGCAAAAGTGTCAATCATTTTCAGAGAGAGTCTGACGTTTTTCGTTTTTTTTTTTATTTATGGTTCTGTCTTGACTGCTGGCTGTAGGTTCCTTCCTGTTTGTTACATGCCGCTGGGTACTTATTCAGTTCTGAGATCTTCTCCATCGGTTTAACCGAAGTTCCAGTGCAGACCCTGGGCTTGTGCTGTGTGGTGGTGGGTTTTTTTTTTTTTTTTTTTTTTTCCTTTTTGCTGAAGAGGAAGTTGCCTGTGAGTGTGTGTGAAGAATGGCCCCATTTCTCAGGAAGGCCCAGCTGCACTAACACACACACACACACACACACACACACGAAAAGGTCGAACTTCTCTAACCACGTCACACTCTCGAAAACACGATTTTTTTTAGTCAAAAGTCAAAACTACCCTCTGCCCACGTTGCCATTTCCTGTCAGTTCCACTCCAGGTTCCGTTCCTGATCCTGTATCTTTTGGCTTGAAATCCGATAGGAAAAGAAATATCAAATCATGAGTGAAGTGTGAATGTGAAGCACCGTGTGAGGAGACCGTCGAGGGGGGGGGGGTGAGTGGCGTGGGGTTGGGATGCGGGGAGCGGAGGGGGAGAATCGATGTTCTCTCCGTGCCAGGCGCAGGCAAGCAGCCTCATAGGCTGACCGTCTCACCTCTGAGACGGAGACACGGCTAAGACCCCGTTACGTAAGACTAGATCCTACGGTGGTGCACTTCACGTGGAATAAGTTCATCTGCTAAAAGACCTGGAGAGAGAAAGAGAAAGAGAGAGAGAGAGAGAGAGAGAGAGGAGAGAAGGAAAGAGAGCGTGAACCTCCTCTCCTCCTCCTGTCGAGCTGTTCCCACTGTTACTGCTGGGAGTGTGGGGAGAGAGATGTGCAGGCTTTGGATCCCAGAGGATTTAGCTGCTAATCAAAGTCAGTGAACTGCGTAAGTCACAGACTGGTTTAGCCCCAGTGGCCTGGATCACAGAGAGAGAGAAAGAGAGACAGATGGGGAGAGAGACAGATGGGGGGGAGAGGAACAGAGAGAGAGGAGAGGTTTGTTCTCACACTTTGCAGATCCGGTTGAAAATGTCATAGAAGCACTTGGTCTCGTCCTGGTACTCTTGCACTACCACTTTACCTTGTGTCCTCTTCATCTGAAGTCACCGCAGTTCTAACGGCACAGAGTCTGTTGAAACAGCACCCAGCAGACTTCACACGAACACCAGTGCCTTTACAGAGGCTTACCCGTGGTGTTGGTCGTCTGGTCGGTTAACACTAATGAGTTAGAGAGGGCCAGTCCACAAAACAAGGGAGTGCCAAAGGGTATTGGAATGGAGCCAGTTATTAAAATGGACCAAACGCATGTCTGTCAGAGGGTTTGATGTCAGGTGTGATGGAGGAGGGCTGGTGTGTATGGTTTAATAACTCGGTGGTAAATTTGACGTGGTTGACTTCGATCCCAGTTTAAACACAACACGAACACGGTCCGAGTGTTAACGTGTGATCGCGCAACATCCAGGAGCGTTTATTGCCGCTTACAGTTCGCCTTCTGATTCTGTGTTTGCCAACGACGACAAAAAGAAAGAGACCCTGTGTTCTGGTATATTAGCTGTTTTATCTAGCCCGCGGCTGTATAGTTTATAGTTTATCTCTGGGGTTTTTTGTTTTTTTTTTATCACACGTTTTGTGTGGTTTTGTTTTTAAAGGCATCCTGATTCCTGTTCAGTGCGGGTTGGAGTATTTTAATGACTCAGGCTGATTAGATAATGCTCTGCTCTCTGTCACCGGAAGCTTCCGCTTGCAGGACTAGCGCTGGTTAAAAAGCAAACACAAACAAACTTTTATCCTGCCGCCCACTGAATCAGGGAGTCTGTTAATACCCCTTTAGCCCTGGGTATTTCGCAATCAGATCCAATAACGTGTGTGTGTGTGTGTGTGTGTGCACGCGTGCGTGTGTCTGTGTGTGTGTGTGTGTGTGTGTGTGCACGCTGTTGTCACTTCATCAGTCCTATGCAAGGTCGTGGCTAAATTATGAGGGAGCATGTGATCGGATGGTTTGGCTAATCATTGGAGTCCTGTGTGTGTGTGTGTGTGTGTTTGTAGGTCACTAGCGATGCCCCACAGATAACCTCCTGATGCAATGATCTGCCAGCAGTATGACTCTCAGTTGCCTTCCAGGTGTCGTGTTTAACACCCTCCCCCCACCCCCCCGCCCCCCCCAAAAAAAACCATGTTCCTCTGTCCAGGAACGCCAAATGGAGATTCAGAGGTTTGGACATGGTGTCAGGACCTTTTCGGCTGGCGTCTGACGCTCTTGTTCTGCCATCAGTACTCGTAGTTCAGTTTGGTCATGTGTGGAATGTGGACACTCAGTCCAAATCAAGCACAGTTTTCCATTCAGAGGGTGTTTGTGTGCGTTTGTGTCCGTGTGTATGTGCGCGTGTGCGTGTGCGTGTGTGCGTGTGTGCGTGTGTGCGTGTGCGTGTGTGCGTGTGTGTGTGTGCATGTGTGTGTTTGTGTCTGCACAGGGAGTGCGTTCAGATTTGGGTAGAAAAACAACCATATGTTCCTGTTATAATATTAGAACCTTTCTATAAAGAAAAAACATCAGTGGAAATAACCACAAGTGCAGTGTTTGAGTGCACGGTGAAGGGTTGTTGAAAAATACTGTAGGGTTATAGGTGTTGTTCTTTGGAGTTAACAATGTGTTTTTTGTTTTGTTGTTTTTTGTTTTGTTTTGGGTTTGCTTTTCCAGATCTTTCTGCTGGCCTGTCCACCATGTAAAGCAGCCATGGTCATTTTCAGGTAAGTCCACCCAGAGCTGCACACCCCACACCCCACCCCCTCGAGAGTTTCACGAGGCGACTGGACCATCTGAGAAATGCATGTGCGCCATGGCAACACCCCCCCCCACTCTGTGTGCTTGACGGTCCCTGGTGTCCAAATCGCACGAAGTGTTATTTTGAAATGCCCCCTCCACCACCCCCTGGTCAGAAAGCTTCTTTAAATAACACTTGGCCCTGTCAACACTTCTACTACCTATCCACCCCCCCCCACCACTCATAAAGCATGTGTGACACTGTAGCTGCGACACTGTAATTAGCAAAAACACATCAGTTCTGAATCTGTCAGGTTTGTCATGTTTCTGATTGGCCACACTGTCCAAGGCCTTCGCTTGCCTGAAAAACAAACAAACAAACAAAAAAACTCTGTTTTTCCCACACAGTGACAACTCTGCTCTCTGGGGGATGGACAAAGAGCAGGTCATATTTATCTAACAGGTGCCAATTATATTGCTTTCTGCCTGCGTTATGGATTCCTTACACTCAAAAGTTGCATTATGACAACAGCAGAGTGGACCGTCTCCATTTGAAGTCCACTTAGAATAAAGGGGGTGGGCAGGGAGGGTTGGGGGGTAAATTCCAGTCAGATTGATTGGCTAAAGCTTCAGCTCCATGGCTCCCCCCACACGTTAACTGGATTAAGTAAAGAAATCTCTTTAAAGAGAAGCGCAACACCCAAGTGGGTTGGAGCGGCAGACCTGGAGACCTGCTCTCTCTCTCTCTCTCTCTCTCTCTCTCTGTCCCTCTCTCTCTCTCTCTCTCTCTGACTCTCTCTCTGTCCCTCTCTCTCTCTCTCTCTCTGTCTCTCTCTCTGTCTCTCTCTCTCTCTCTCTCTCTGTCTCTCTCTCTCTCTCTCTCTCTCTCTCTGTCTCTCTCTCTGTCCCTCTCTCTCTCTCTCTCTCTGTCTCTCTCTCTCTCTGTCTCTCTGTCGCTCTCTCTGTCTGTCTCTCTCTCTCTCTGTCTCTCTGTCGCTCCCCCTCTCTCTCTCTCTCTCTGTCTCTCTGTCGCTCTCTCTGTCTCTCTCTCTGTCTCTCTGTCGCTCTCTCTGTCTCCCTCACTCCCCCTCTTTCTCTCTCTCTCTCTCTCTCTCTCTCTCTCTCTGTCTCTCTGTCGCTCTCTCTGTCTCTCTCTCCCCCTCTCTCTCTCTCTGCCCCCTCTCTCTCTCCCTCACTCCCCCTCTCTCTCTCTCTCTCTGTCTCTGTGTCGCTCTCTCTGTCTCTCTCTCTCCCTCACTCCCCCTCTCTCTCTCTCTCCCTCACTCCCCCTCTTTCTCTCTGTCTCTTCTCTCTCTCTCTCTCTCTCCCCCTCTCTCTCTCTCTCTCTCTCTCTCTCTCTCCCCCTCTCTCTTTCTCTTTCTGCCCCGTCTCTCTCCGCCGCCCCCCCCCCCCCCTCTCTCTCTCTCTCTCTCTCTCTCTCTCTCTCTCTGAGCACACACCAGCCGCTGCCCAAACGTGTTTTCAGTGTCACTGTCCCTTCCCGTTAGCAGTAAAGGAGACTTTTCGGGTCCACCAGAGCCTTGGACGCCAGCCTTCAGAGACGCTGTGCCCGCCCGTAACTGTCGCACTGGTTTAACTGGTGTGCATAAACAGTGAAAGTTTTTCCCCCTGAAGGATTTAAAGATATGAATTCACCATGACAGAACTCATGGCCTACCCTTATAACAAGTCTAGACTAGTTTTTTTTTTTTTCTTTTTTGTTGGTTGCAGCTGCAGGCTGGAAACTGTGTCAGATAGAGGGAGGCAGCAGCGTGTTATTTTGTTATAAATAGTTTGAGTTGTCATTCAGGTGTGGCTGAAATTATAAGGGCCAGTCCCTGTAGTCACTCAGCGAAAGCCTTGGGTTTTTGTCATCGCCATGGAATGTCTCAGATCACTGTACGGACGCGTGAATTAGTCTTGGCCGAGAGACGTGTCACAAACGTCGTCATGGAAACCTGCCGTGTCGCTGCAGAGGGAGGGCGGGGCCTGTTAGAGCTCAACTGATTTTTTTTTTTTTTTCTTTCCCCGGTGTTTCTGATTGGCTCCCTCTGGTGAGGAGCGCTGAGGTGAGGAATTCCTCCCGGGAGGTGCTAATGGCATCAGGGGAGAGAACACGCTGTGAGGAGGAGGAGGAGGAGGAGGAGGATCCCGGATTTGGCATCCATACCCCTCTCAGCTCACCCAGCAGGAGCACACCCCTCTCACTCCAAACAAAGCTCAGATTATAACTGCGCTTTGGCAGAATGCCTCCTGCTCTTGCCCTGTGCTGTGCTGTCTGCTGAACACAGGGGTGCAGGGGTTCACTACACTCAGATTGGTCCTCAGCCAGGTCTCACAGGAGTCACAGTTCACTTCTGTTCACTTCAGTACACATCTGATTTGAATTTAAACTGCACGTGTCTCGTTAAAGTCACATTATTTGTCGAGAGCATTTCAATTAAATGCTCGGAACACTCGTTCAAAAAAAAAAACAAAAAAAACACCAAGAAACGGTGCCTGTTTTTGAAAGTCTCATGGAGTGAAGTTTTTCAGCCAGTGTGTCATTTTACATATTACACATTTGCCCAGGGCAAAAACTGAAGTCCTGTGATGAACGTGTGTATTGCAGGATGTGAACAAACAGTGCAAATGCATGTAGGTTAAAGCTACACCTTTTGTAGATTGTAAAACTGATTGGTTGAGCTAGCTCAGTGCAGTCTGTTTTAACCACTAACTGCAACAGTAGATCTGAGTTTAGTTCATTTCAGTAGGGATCTGAATTTGTTTAGACCATCTACACACACACACACACACACAAATGTTGTGCAGAACCACTTTGACCTCTGGCTAAAAGGGATCAAGAGAACATGAAATGGACACACCTTTAAAAGAAACAAAATGCAAACAATCCAAAAAGAAAAGGGAAAAAAAAAAAAAAACCCGGTCAGTTACTGAATGCCTACTTTCTTATGAATGGTTCTCCACTGGCGAGTGGACGGATGGAAAGAAGACTTTTGATTGGGTGAGAGGTTTTCCTCTGAGCCGTAGGAAGTGGTCAGAACATGTTTGTGAGGTTTCTCAGGACATTGCGTTCTTCAGATGCTGCTCGTCATCAGGGCAGAGCTGGCAAAGAACAGAAAAGAAAAAACCCACTTCTCTGCCAGGCAGTGTGGAAAAGTACAAGATCACTTGAGACATGTGACGTTTTTAACAAACGCTTTGAACTGAATTTTTTTTTTTTCTTCGTTTTTTTTTTTTTTTTTTTTAAATCACACCGTGTTTTCCTGTCAGAGGAAAGGTTGCGCAAATTAAAAAAAAAAAAAAAACAACAAAAAAACCTCAAGGACACGTAGGAAAAAAAACCCA